>NC_137521.1:12937500-12940000 GCF_041902795.1 Electrophorus electricus
TCCTTAAACACACAAAGACAAACACCCACTTTGAGCTGCTTAAAATCTTAAAATGATACAACCTTGAATCTTAATAAATTTTGAATCTTTTTAAAATGTAACAAAAACAAAATGATCATAGAATAGAGAGAATGAGCCCTCAGATAAGTGACTTGCGATATGAGGCGTTCTGGCTTGTATGAACACTGTCTCTACGTAATTATGACATTAGGGTCTTCCAGCAGGCTATTGTCCAGACGGTCATTTTTCACGAGTGCTCCTCATCCTCGCCTCACTGACCCGCTTACACGCGAGTGTTTCCACTACTGTGCAATTAACTGGCGCGAGCGCAACAGGAACGTCATCACATGCAGTTCCCTGTTTAATCGTCTCACAGGAGATGAACTCTGACAGTGTGATCCATCACACACTTCTCATCTCATCCCAGCCAGGAAGGAAAACAAACACACAAGGGTTTGTTTACTGTCCACTGAAAGATTTTAATTGACTGGTCTGGATATGTAACCATGCTACACTATTACTAGTGGTTAAAAAAACAAACAGCAGATGAAACCAAAAGTTTGAAAGTACTTTCGAGCAATTGATTATACAGCATAAAACAGGCAGTAACGCAGTAATAATGTGTCTCTACCCATAATCCTTTTAGAGACTTAGCATAGTATCATTCTGACACTCTGTTTCAGTCAGCAGCAGGTAGAGCCTAGCTCGAATGGGTACACAGAGATTTGCTAAGTGTTTAACAAGAGCTGGATTAAATGATTTCCCAACCAACATGGACATTTGGAATAATAGTACAACAATACGATGTCTCACATCACTGATTAAATTCTGTGAGACTGAGGCCAAGATTAATTAAATGTACAATAACAATTGTACTTAATGAATGAGAGAGAGATAGAGAGAGAGAAAGAGAGAGAGAGAGAGAGAGGGAGAGAAAGAGAGGGAGAGAGATTAAATATAAATAGTATAATCCCATAACCTATATTTTCTATCATATCACCTGTCAAACCTAACAGGGCTGAAAAATGAGACACATACTGATTAATGACACATACACACATGCACACGCCCGCTCACACACGCGCACACACACACACACACACACACACACACACACACACACACACACACACACACACACACACACACACACACACACACACACACACACAAATGTCAGTAATTGGTAAAATGAAATACTGAAATATTGAAACTGGATAGGCAGGGTCAGTGCCTCTGTGTGTGTGTGTGTGTGTGTGTGTGTGTGTGTGTGTGTGTGAGAGAGAGAGAGTGTGTGTGTGTGTGTGTGTGAGCGGGTGCGGGTGCGTGTGTGTGAGTGTGTGTGTGCTTATCCGTGTTTTGTCTGTGTGTGTGTGTGTGTGTGTGTGTGAGAGAGAGAGTGTGTGTGTGTGTGGGTGTGTGTGTGTGGGTGCGGGTGCGTGTGTGTGAGTGCTTATCCATGTTTTGTCTGTGTGTGTGTGTGTGTGTGCATGTGTCTGTGTGTATGTTTGTGTGCACACTCGTGTGTGTGTGTGTGTGTGTGTGTGTGTGAGTGCTTATCCATGTTTTGCCTGTGTGTGTGTGTGTGTGTGTGCGTGTGTCTGAGTGTATGTTTGTGTGCACACTCGTGTGTGTGTGTGTGTGTGTGTGTGTGTGTGTGAAAGAGAGTGTGTGTGTGTGTGAGAGAGAGTGTGTGTGTGTGTGTGTGTGTCTGAGTGTATGTTTGTGTGCACACTCGTGTGTGTGTGTGTGTGTACTTACATCTCTATCTCACAGCTCTTGCATGTGGGAGACAAGCTGCTGTCCTGCTTGCTGTGTCCCTCGCTACTAGTAGATGGAGTATCTTCACACACAAGAGACTTCTTACAAGAGTCTGTGCACAGTGCACATATCAAATGACTCCAGTAGCCACATCTCCATCATGCACCTGATTCACACACAGCTGCCTAAAAACACCTGCAGTGACATGACGATCCATGCAAGCTAAAGTCACTGACTCACCTGGTGTTATAAAGTCAGTGACTCACCTGGTGTTATAAAGTCACTGACTCACCTGGTGTTATAAAGTCAGTGGCTTACCTGGTGTTATAAAGTCACTGACTCACCTGGTGTTATAAAGTCAGTGGCTTACCTGGTGTTATAAAGTCACTGACTCACCTGGTGTTATAAAGTCATTGACTCACCTGGTGTTATAAAGTCAGTGGCTTACCTGGTGTTATAAAGTCAGTGACTCACCTGGTGTTATAAAGTCAGTGACTCACCTGGTGTTATAAAGTCAGTGGCTTACCTGGTGTTATAAAGTCAGTGACTCACCTGGTGTTATAAAGTCAGTGACTCACCTGGTGTTATAAAGTCAGTGGCTTACCTGGTGTTATAAAGTCAGTGGCTTACCTGGTGTTATAAAGTCAGTGACTCACCTGGTGTTATAAAGTCAGTGACTCACCTGGTGTTATAAAGTCACTGACTCACCTGGTGTTATAAAGTCAGTGACTCACCTGGT
>NC_137521.1:12945000-12955000 GCF_041902795.1 Electrophorus electricus
GGGGCGATGACCCGCACGATCCGCCTTCTCGCTTGATGTGAAGAGAGAACACAGACTGGGGATGAGAGAGAGCAGAAGAGGAGATGAGAAGAAAAGGTGTGTGTGTGTGTGTGTGTGTGTGTGTGTGTGTGTGTGTGTGTGTGTGTGTGTGTGTCTGTGAAGTTAGCCGCTCCTGGAGAACTTACCTTTGGCAGCCCTGCTGGGGCACACTGCGTCTGGGAGGGACTCTGACTGTAAGGGAGAGAGGCAGTTTTAAATGGGCCGCACAGTGACTTCCCAACAATAAACAAACATGCTATGGAAGCAGGTGTTCATCTGAAGGACAGTTGAGCAAAGAGCTCCAATATAATAATTCAGGAGGATTTGTGTTAAATTCTAGAATGATCTGTCTGTTCTAGACCTGGACTTGTAGTCATTATGGAAGGTGACCAGATGACACTACTGCATCTATCATGGAACTCACAACATATAAAATTACATATGAAGGTTCTTCTCAGAGAATTTATAAATGATCTGATATCAGGCAGAATTGTATTCTTCTTAGACCTTTCTCATTGTTGGCATCATTCTCTCTCTCTCTCTCTCTCTCTCTCTCTCTCTCACACACACACACACACACACACACAGAGTCAGAGCTGTCTCCGTTCTGTATCTGTACTGCGCAGTAGCTTTAAAACACCCTTGGGCCGATTACAATTTGACACAATTACTGTCCAAAGTTCTGTCACTAAGCAGATTAGAGCTGTAATTTCTTTATTGGACAGATCCTTCATGGGCGCTGAGCCTCTCCTCTGCCAACCCTCCTTGTCTGATGCTGAGGGCAGCCTGGTGTGATTGTGCATTATTAGCTCGCTGTGGTTTTCACGAGAAGCGCTCTGAGCGGTGGAGTGTGTGAGTGTGTGTGTGTGTGTGTGAGAGAGAGCGACGGCTGCGCTCAGCGAGCTTAGAGACTGATGGAGAGACGAATGAACACAAGCAGACGTGCCACAGCTGGCCCCCAGGCTGCTGTTGGATACGCCCTAATGACCTGGAAGCTTTTAATGTGTCGGAGGAAGGGCTTGGCCAATGGGTGCGAAGAGGCGGAGCATGCCGGTGGGTGTGTGTAATCCATATGTTGTAAAAGCCATTGTCTCAGATGAAGGTCATCTGCTGCTTGATGTATTAGTGCTGGACTTAACTCTCTATGTGCCCCTTTAATCTCTGTTCAGTTTGATTCAGTTCGCGTTAGTTATGACTAAATGTAACATTTTGCACTAGTGATGTCACTCAAACTCTGGGCTTCTCTTTCCCTGAGTCACTGTCTGGACTGAGCGTGACCACCCTTTCTTATGCCTCTGAATAGGACTTACAATGTGTGTGTGTGTGTCAGACTGTGTTTGTATATATGTATATGTGTGTGTGTGTGTGTGTGTGTGTGTGCGTGCATCAGGCAGTGTGTGTGTGTGTGTGTGTGTGTGTGTGTGTGTGTGCAACAGACATTGTGTGTGTGTGTGTGTGCATCAGACAGTGTGTGTGTGTGTGTGTGTGTGCATCAGACAGTGTGTGAGTGTGTGTGTGTGTGTGTGTGTGTGTGTGCGCATCAGGCAGTGTGTGTGCATGAGACAATGTGTGTGCCTGCATCAGACCGTGTGTGTGTGTGTGTGTGTGTGTGTGTGTGTGTGTGTTGTTTACCTCAGGTGTAGCTGTGTAAGCCGCTCCATTTCGTGTTCCATGTGCTCCTGTAGCTCACTTGGGCGCAGAAGGTCCTGACACACAGGACAGACCGGAGTCTGGGTATCACACACACCCTTCAGTTTACCTACAGGACAGGAGAGGAGGGCAGAGGTGATTACAAATTGTTTTCTGTTCCTGTTCGCAGAGGTGTCCCTGCCCACTTCAAGAAATGCGTCCGCCCACTCCCAGAGATGGACCCACCCACTCCAAGGAATACACCTGCCTACAGTTTAATTCCAATTAAAGTCAGATTCCATCATTGGCTCATGTATTGGGATGTTATTCGCTGCATCAGGTATATCATGGTTGACCCTAAACTCCACATGGAGGATATTGTTTAATAATAGCACTGTTGTGTATTGATAAGTCAGGCTTTCAGATTCTTTAGAAATAACAAATTTCTCCAATGAAAGTGACAGACAACCTCACCCACAAATCACCAAAAATTCTTGTGACTTATGGAAATCTAGTCTGAGATATACTTTAGGTATTTAGATTTTTAGATTTTTAGGTAGAAAATAATTCAGTGCAGTTCTACAACGTGATTGTTTTCTGCTGTTAATGGTGAATTGATTACATTAATAAAAATAAACAACAAATAAACCTCAGTCACATCAGCATGTACAGGTAGGGTTAAAGAGGAGGGGGAGGAGTCACATCAGCATGCACAAGTAGGGTTAAAGAGGAGGGGGAGGAGTCACATCAGCATGTACAGGTAGGGTTAAAGAGGAGGGGGAGGAGTCACATCAGCATGTAGAGGTAGGGTTAAAGAGGAGGGGGAGGAGTCACATCAGCATGTACAGGTTGAGTTAAAGAGAAGGGGGAGGAGTCACATCAGCATGTAGAGGCAGCGTTAAACAGGAGGGGGAGGAGTCACATCAGTCATGGCCTCCCGGCCGTAGGGACTGACAGATTGGAGAAATCTATTAGCCAAATGTCAACGGCATTGCAGGAAGTGGTGTGACAGGAAACACAGGGCGTCAGTTCCTGTCTGCATGCTTGTCCCCACCTATATCTCTCCTTAAAGCATCAGTAGTGTCTTCTGAAATCTGCACAGGCTGTTATGTAAAAAAGAAAACCAGTTCCCAGGGCAAACAGGGTCCCTGAACTACTCTAGACAGCAATTCTCCAGTGGAGTCTTGAATTATTGTTTGGATTCCAAAATACAGCTCATCAGTTGCCAAAATGCAACTATGGTGGACAAAACCTGCAGCGTCCTATAGGGTTCAAGTGTGTTCAGGTGTGTACAGTGCAGGCGTGTAGGGGGCAGGCATGTAGGATGCAGGCGTGTAGGGTGCAGGCGTGCAGGCGTGTAGGATGCAGGCGTACAGGCGTGTAGGCTTGTAGGATGCAGGCGTGTAGGGTGCAGGCGTGCAGGCGTGTAGGCGTGTAGGATGCAGGCGTGTAGGGTGCAGGCGTGTAGGGTGCAGGCGTGTAGGATGCAGGCGTGTAGGGTGGAGGCGTGTAGGATGCAGGCGTGTAGGGTGCAGGCGTGCAGGCGTGTAGGATGCAGGCGTGTAGGGTGCAGGCGTGCAGGCGTGTAGGATGCAGGCGTGTAGGGTGCAGGCGTGCAGGCGTGTAGGCGTGTAGGATGCAGGCGTGTAGGCGTGTAGGGTGCAGGCGTGTAGGATGCAGGCGTGTAGGGTGCAGGCGTGTAGGATGCAGGCCTGTAGGCGTGTAGGGTGCAGGCGTGTAGGATGCAGGCGTGTAGGGTGCAGGCGTGTAGGATGCAGGCGTGTAGGATGCAGGCGTGTAGGTGTGTAGGGTGCAGACGTGTAGGGTGCAGGCATGTAGGATGCAGGCGTGTAGGATGCAGGCGTGCAGGCGTGTAGGGTGCAGGCGTGTAGGCGTGTAGGGTGTAGGATGCAGGCGTGTAGGCGTGTAGGGTGTAGGATGCAGGCGTGTAGGCGTGTAGGGTGTAGGATGCAGGCGTGTAGGTGTGTAGGGTGTAGGATGCAGGCGTGTAGGCGTGTAGGGTGTAGGATGCAGGCGTGTAGGCGTGTAGGGTGTAGGATGCAGGCGTGTAGGCGTGTAGGGTGTAGGATGCAGGCGTGTAGGCGTGTAGGCGTGTAGGGTGCAGGCGTGTAGGCGTGTAGGGTGTAGGATGCAGGCGTGTAGGCGTGTAGGGTGTAGGATGCAGGCGTGTAGGTGTGTAGGGTGTAGGATGCAGGCGTGTAGGCGTGTAGGGTGTAGGATGCA
Source organism: Electrophorus electricus (assembly GCF_041902795.1). Lineage (NCBI taxonomy): Eukaryota > Metazoa > Chordata > Actinopteri > Gymnotiformes > Gymnotidae > Electrophorus > Electrophorus electricus. Next base: position 12,948,913 of record NC_137521.1, read on the forward strand.
GGCGTGTAGGCGTGTAGGGTGTAGGATGCAGGCGTGTAGGGTGTAGGATGCAGGCGTGTAGGCGTGTAGGGTGTAGGATGCAGGCGTGTAGGCGTGTAGGGTGTAGGATGCAGGCGTGTAGGCGTGTAGGGTGTAGGATGCAGGCGTGTAGGCGTGTAGGGGGCAGGCGTGTAACTGTTAGCCAGACGTTCCTCGCATGGTTCATCTCACACACATTTTCCTTCCTGGCTAAGGCTTATACATGAAGTTGGCCAACCTCACTGAATTATTGCGAGGTTTTCATTAAAGAGTGGCTTTGAAACAGCCTTTTCAGTTGGGTACGTTACAATGCCTGTCTCACCAAAATGAACACAGACAGTTCTGTCTCACCTGTAGTCCCCATTCAAAATGAACATAGATAGTTCTGTCTCATCTGTAGTCCCCATTCTAAGTGAACACAGTTCTGTCTCACCTGTAGTTCTGTCTCACCTGTTCTAAGTGACTAAGGTCGCATGAACACAGACAGTGAGGTTTTACTAATAATACCGTAACCTTCTTCAGAGCGTTGAGAAGGACCAGACTTCTATAGACCCGCCTCCATACTGAAAATCATACATTTCATTATAATAGCATCAATTTTAGCTTTTGTTTGCATGTTCATTTTAAACAGAAGGCTAAAGAACAACGTCCAACAGTCTCTCTCTCTCTCTCTCTCTCTCTCTCTCCCACACACACACACACACACACACACACACACACACACACACACACACACACACACACACACACACTAAACACCTGGGTGTAGAAAGGCTGCCAAAACCATTTTAATAGTATCTCTTCCTCTTCGCTGTAATATCTGCACTGATCTAAAATGCAGTTAACCAGTCCCATGCTGTTACGCCACGACTCGTCACACTCTGCTAATCCCAACATCAGTGGAAGTTTACAGGACGCGCTGGAAGGCACCGCGCACCCAGTCACACCCTAATGCCATGTGACAGCACACACACCATCTCTCCCCCACCCCCCGCACATCAGGATGACTGCACATGCCTGCATCCATATGACAGCTGCCATCGTCACGGCGACAGACTGACTCCAAGACGGCCGTCAGCTGACCTTTTCAGAATGCCACATCTCATCCGGACGTTCTGTCGCATTCCAACAATATGTCAGAAGCCAAAAGAGGACAGTGCTCCAGGCTTGTATCTCCCCGTGACACGCAGATGGGAGGGGTGGCGGTCACATGACACGGGCCCGAGCAGGAGAGGGATTCTGTCACGATGTCATAATGGAAAACAGTGATGCAGTGGTGCTGGCGGGAAAAATAAATAAATAAATAAATCGATCAATCAATCGGAGGCGGCTCATCCACATCGCCGTTTGATTCTGACCCCGCCCCCTTCCTCCGAACCAAGCTTCATGGGTTTGCTGACAGACCTGAGCCAAGCCTCCATCATCACAGAGGGTGTGAGCTCATTTAAGAGGCTGACGTAGATCCGGGTTTGGCGGGGTATCAGATCAAGCGCTCAACCAGTCTCTTCAGCCTGGGCCATGAATTTGCCTCTCCGTGCTATCGTAATGGGCACTACCTGTGGGTTATCTGAGGGCAAGCGGACAGCAGCGGTGTGTGTGTGTGTGTGTGTGTGTGTGTGTGTGTGTGTGTGTGTGTGTGTGTGTGTGTGTAGGTTTGGAAGTTCTCTGAGCAGTTATAAAAGCGAATTGGCCCACTCCACACCTGCCACAGGACGCACCCCACTCCTCTGGCCACAACACCGTCTGGTTCATATTTAAGACATCAAATGTTTTATTTTATACAGGGGGATTTCATCGGTTCTTAAATATGCTTTCTGAAGTGAGGGCGAGTACCAGTGGGTGGGGGGATACACCGGGTCTCACTGAGCTGGGTTTTATTGGAGAACATAATGAGGCATTGAGAGACTTTTTAATGGACAACATAACAGGCGATGTAGTAACACATCTGCTGTGGAAAGTCGTTTCCTTCATTTTCAAAGGTAAGTTTTTATTCTTTCTTTCTTTAATCAACTTGCAACGCTCAAGCCATCAGTGATGGCTGCTAACAGCCACATACCTCCAGCAGGGCCACTTCCAGAAGTCTCCTCTACAATAAACGCTAATGATCGTTCTGTAATATGTACCGTGATTAAGGACATTAGTGAACGGGAACTAGGGAGACCAATCATGTTACGCCAGGTAATCCTAGTGCACACAGCACCAAGAACTAGAATGTTCATCTGCACATTTCAAACTACTGATCAGGAGGTTTGATTGATGGCAAAAGCACTTCAAATATATTCTCTCTGATGAACCAATGGGCACCTTCTTTTTTGAGCCCCACCCTAATGGTATGACCATCCAATCAATATCTAGTGTGCCTTTAGTGCCTATTTAATGAGTGATCGGATCCACAGAGCCAGGCATATGGAACCCATGTGGTAAGAGACAGACACATCAGGACCTCTGACCTTAAAGCACAAAATCAGTTACAAAGTCCCGTAATGTAAAAGATGAATTTGAGATAAATGTCTCCCCCTAGACAAAACCGTGCACAGCTGTGCTCCTCAAGAGCCTGGCACTATAATACAAACCCTGATCCATGATCAGGGTTGCTCTCATATCCCTCAGCAATAAATGTCCTCATAAAGATGAAGGATAGGTGTCCACACAGGTGCCTGATAAAACTACAACACTCATCACAGGGAAAAGAGCTCTGGAGAAACCTGTAAATCCAGGTTGGTCCAGCAGGAACCAAGGACAGCTGGACTAGAGTCTGAGACAATTGCTGTATTTGTAGCCTAATCAACAGTAATGAGTCAGTATGGTTAACTGGGGTTCAGTTTAAATCAGAGTCTTCTTTTTCATATCCTAATAATGTTAATGACAGCATGTAGGATCAGAGTACAGCCACCGCCCAACACCATCCATCAATCACTGTCCAGCATCATCCATCAATCACTGTCCAGCACTAGCCATCAATCACTGTTCAGCACCATCCCTCAATCACTGTCCACCACTTTCCATGAATCACTGTCCAGCACTATCCATCAATCACTGTCCAGCACCGTCCATCAATCACTGTCCAGCACTATCCATCAATCACTGTCCAGCACCATCCATCAATCACTGTCCAGCACTATGCAGGAATCACTGTCCAGCACCATCCATCAATCACTGACCAGCACCATCCATCAATCACTGTCCAGCACCGTCCATCAATCACTGTCCAGCACCATCCCTCAATCACTGTCCACCACTTTCCATGAATCACTGTCCAGCACTATCCATCAATCACTGTCCAGCACCATCCATCAATCACTGTCCAGCACTATCCATCAATCACTGACCAGCACCATCCATCAATCACTGTCCAGCACCATCCATCAATCACTGTCCAGCACTATGCAGGAATCACTGTCCAGCACCATCCATCAATCACTGTCCAGCACTGTCCATCAATCACTGTCCAGCACTGTCTAAAAATAACTGTCCAGCACCACACATCAATCACTGACCAGCACCATCCATCAATCACTGTCAAGCACTATGCAGGAATCACTGTCCAGCACCATCCATCAATCACTGACCAGCACCATCCATCAATCACTGTCAGGCACCATCCATCAATCACTGTCCAGCACTGTCTAACAATAACTGTCCAGCACCACACATCAATCACTGTCCAGCATCATCCATCAATCACTGTCCAGCACTATCCAGGAATCACTGTCCAGCACCATCCATCAATCACTGTCCAGCACTGTCCATCAATCACTGACCAGTACTCACTGTCCAGCAATAACCTACAATCACTATCCAGCACTATAAGGCACTCACTGTCCAGCACTAACCTATAGCCACTATCCAGTACCCATTGTCCAGAACTGTCCATGACTCACTGTGCAGGTCTATCCATCAGTCACTGACCAGCCTCACTGACGTGACTGAATGAAGCGATACTGCAAGGTTGTTAGCAGTGTTGCCATGTCTAGTTATGTATAGCTTAGCTAAAGCTACTTAAGCCTCATATTTCTCAATCAGTTACTGTCCAGCTGTGTAAAGCTAGCTATAGCTAGATTACTTATGTCTAACTATGCCTAGCTATTCACTATTACAAATGCAATTGTGATTTTAGCTACAGTACAACTACAGAAATTAGTGCAGATATAATAATAATAATAATAATAATAATAATAATAATAATAATAATAATAATAATAATAATAATAATAAAGTCCTATTTATATCATGCCTTTCAGAAAACCAAAGGACGCTTTATATTATGAAAAGTTGAGTTTAAAGTTTAAACTTTAAAGGGAGTGAGAGCTCAGCAGTCACAAGGTGTCAATGGAAGGCAGAGTAAGGATGAAGGAGCTCGGATTGACGGGTCAAGGCTCGGAATGGCGGGTGAAGGCTCGGAATGAGGGGTCAAGGCGCGAAATGACGGGTCAAGGCTCGGAATGACGGGTCAAGGCTCGGAATGACAGGTAAAGACTCAGTATGGTAGGCCAAGACTTGGAATGACAGTTCAAGACTTAGAATGATGGGTAAAGACTCGGTATGGCAGGCCAAGACTCGGAATGACGGTTCAAGACTCGGAATGATGGGTCAAGGCTCAAAATGATGGTGTCAAGGCTCGGAATGAGGGGTTAAGGCCATGTACGGCTTTGGAAGTCAGTAAACGTATAATCCCGATAAAGAAAGATATTGGTAAGTGGTGAAGGAAGTTGAAGAAGGAAGTGTGTGATGTAGACAGTTCTTGGTAACAGTGAGGATTGCTGAGTTTCAAATGAACTGAAGCCAGTTTAGGGTTTTAGCAGGGAGTCCATTATGAGGGGAGCTGCCATCATCGATGCAGGAGAAAACAAAGGAGTCTGCCAGTATTTTGGCATCAGCATTGTTAAGCAAAATTGCACAAATGATCAAATTCAGTCTTAATATGGGGTCATGTAAACAATTTTAAATGAGGCTACAAGGCTCTTAATGACTAGCACTAGTTTAATGGGTTTTCACAGTGCCACATTCACAGTGAGACTGAAGAAGTTAGAAGCCAGTGTATCAGGGCCAAACGTCAGCAAGGTTTAACAGCAGAAACAGCAAACAGGTTTTTACTTTCCATCCTTAACTTTAAGGGAGTTATCCTGACTAGAACCGAACAATAAAAAAGGATGGAGTTTACAATTCATTACAATCTCGTAATACAATAACCAAAGCAGTGACTACACGAAATCTTCATGGCTCTCGTGACATTACTGCAGAAAATGCTAATGAAACAGATGCAAGGTAATGTAAACATGGTTTACTGACACACTTCACTGATTTAGTGTAACCACTGTCATTATGCAGCAGTCAGACACAAACTACCACGTGGCCTAATGATCGTCAGTCATCGGTCTTACCAACCCACGAGTTCCCTGCTCCCCTGCTGCTGGCTTCAGGCTGATTAGTTGCTGAAGAGGAGAGATGAAATTTCTCACCAAGATGTCCTCAGTCCACCAGTTCACTGTCTACTCCTCTGATTTACACACAGGCATCTTTTGCACTGACTAAACTACATGTGAATCGCTGGAATTGCAACGTCTCATCGAATGCTTCAGCCACTGTACCTGGTTCAAATGTCAGTGAGGGTACCAACTCAGGGAGTAAGAGACAGGGAGAAATAGATAGAAATATAGATATGATGGCTAAATAGAGAGATAGGGAGATAGAGAGACCGACAGAGAGAGAGAGAGAGAGAGACAGGGAGGGAGGGAAAGAGAATGTAATCAGTGATGTTGCAAGCTAAAGTCTCAGAGAAATAACCTGAGTAAGTCAACAATGTCAAAATGGCTTCTGGAGTGTGATGTTCTGGGCTGTGTGTAACTGCACACTCACACCAGATGCATCACAGCATGACAAGCATTTAACATGTGTGTTCATTCCACTACATGTCACACGTCCTGCACAATGACCTCACTGCCATATTTACGTCACAGTGTAAACCATGGCATGTTGTAAACTCCTCTGTAAATAACTCCCTGTGCTAGCCACATGACTACTGCCCTCTTTACTGTCTCTCTGAGACCTGAGAAGTCATCAGATAGAGTTA
>NC_137521.1:12957500-13110000 GCF_041902795.1 Electrophorus electricus
CTAGCCAGTACAGTAGGTTAGAGCCCAATATACCAATGATCTAGAATACTGTAGAAATACAGGGATCACTGCTGATGCCTAGAAGTATAAAATACATAAGGTCTATCTTAGACAATGATAAGTGCAATAAACAATAAGTACCAGAGTCTGTCAGACAACATCAGTGTAATAAACAAATACCCTACAATAAGTACTAATTTAGTCAGTCAATATGAGAGCAGGGTCAGTGGTCATTTAAATATTCCATGACTAGATGGGTCTTCAGTCTGCATTTAAAGACTGCAAAGGACTCTGCTGTCCGAACAGCAAGTAGGAGTTCATTCCACCATCTTGGAGCCAGGACAGAAAATAGTCTTCATGTACGTCATCCATGAGACCTGAAGCAAGGTATTTCAAGCCGAGCTGTAATTGAGGTTTGAAGTACTCGAGGTACGGCTAGGAACCCGAACCTTACAGATCTTCAATCAGAGTCATGTATGCCTCTCACTGTGAACTTCTCCTCACGTGAGAGAAAATGCAAGTGAGGTTTTCTTAATGATGGTCTTCAGGTCTCTCTCTGGCACACTCTTCATCCCCTACTGGGAGTCGGAGAGCAGGGAGTTGCCACCCAGTCAGAAGGGAGATCACTGCAGCCCACACCAGTCCCACACCAGTCCCACACCAGTCCCACACCAGTCCCACACCAGTCCCACACCAGCTCCAGACCATCTCACAACAACATGAGCTCCTCCATAATGCTGGTCATCAAACACGGGCTGAACCGGAATATGTGATCAGGGAAGTGATCATGCAGAACTGTTGCCTACATTGGACATTCCCTGATCTTTCTGTGGGTATCTTACAGGGCATCTATCCAGAAGCTGTACACTGATACTGCCAAACCAAGAACAATTCCACCAATCATCTGGGCCAAGGAGCTGGAGGTATCACACTTCTGTGGCCGGCTTGCCTGCTGCTCTGTGCTGTCTGGAACAAAACCAGCATTTCCTTCTCCATTCTGCCAAAAATACAGCATCTAGCACCCTGAGACAAGCCACAGCACAGGAGACAATCTGAAGGCTCTCAGCCACAGGGCGAGCAAGCAGGGCACCACGGCATTGCACTCTGCCTCACATCAATGACCTCGTTAAGTAGCTAATGGCTAATTACACAGCTCCTGAACAAGGAGAGAGAGAGAGAGAGAGAGAGAGAGAGAGAGAGAGAGAGAGAGAGAGAGCGAGAGCACCTTCAGGCTGCTGCCATGCTGAAGAGGGCCAGGGGATTGTGGCATGTTTCAGGGTGTAAGGAGGGTCAGATGCCAAAACAATGAGAGCAGCATTGGCAAGGTCACACACCCAGGAGAGACACCCAGGAGAGACACCCAGGAGAGACAAGAAAACAAGTAAAGGAAGGATAAAGAGAATGAAGTGTTACCACTCTCCCACACCCTTACACCCTCACACCCCACAAACCCACACCCTCACACCCCCACCCTCACAACCCACACTCCACACACCCTCACACCCCCACACTCTCACACCCCACACACCCCCATCCTCACTCCCCCACACCCTCATACCCCCACAACTCACACCCACACTCCCCCACACTCCCACACCCACACACTCCCACACCCTAACACCCGACACTCCCACACCCTCACACCCCACACTCCCACACCTCACACTCCCACACCCTCACACCCCACTCACTTTTACTGTGTCTTATGCTCTCACTTTCTCTCTTTTGATCTCTCTCTCCACCTTTGCTCACTCTATGTTCCTTCTCTCTCTTTGACACCCTCCACCTCCCCTACACAGGTATGTAGGTACACACACACACACACACTCTCCGCCTCCCCTACACAGGTATGTAGGTACACACACACACACACACTCTCCGCCTCCCCTACACAGGTATGTAGGTACACACACACACACACACTCTCCACCTCCCCTACACAGGTATGTAGGTACACACACACACACACACTCTCCACCTCCCCTACACAGGTATGTAGGTACACACACACACACACACTCTCCACCTCCCCTACACAGGTATGTAGGTACACACACACACACACACAGTCTCCACCTCCCCTACACAGGTATGTAGGTACACACACACACACACACACTCTCCACCTCCCCTACACAGGTATGTAGGTACACACACACACACACACTCTCCACCTCCCCTACACAGGTATGTAGGTACACACACACACACACACTCTCCACCTCCCCTACACAGGTATGTAGGGACACACACACACACACACACCCTCCACCTCCCCTACACAGGTATGTAGGTACACACACACACACACACACACACTCTCCACCTCCCCTACACAGGTATGTAGGGACACACACACACACACACTCTCCACCTCCCCTACACAGGTATGTAGGTACACACACACACACACACACTCTCCACCTCCCCTACACAGGTATGTAGGGACACACACACACACACACACTCTCCACCTCCTCTACACAGGTATGTAGGGACACACACACACACACACACCCTCCACCTCCCCTACACAGGTATGTAGACACACACACATACACACACACACATTCTCTGCCTCCCCTACACAGGTATGTAGGTACACACACACACACACACACTCTCTGCCTCCCCTACACAGGTATGTAGACACACACACACACACACACACACACCCTCCACCTCCCCTACACAGGTATGTAGACACACACACACACCCTCCGCCTCCCCTACACAGGTATGTAGGGACACACACACACGCTCTCTGCCTCCCCTAAACAGGTATGTAGGGACACACACACACGCTCTCCACCTCCCCTACACAGGTATGTAGGTACACACACACTCTCCGCCTCCCCTACACAGGTATGTAGATACACACACACACACACACTCTCCGCCTCCTCTACACAGGTATGTAGGTACACACACACACACACACACACACACACACTCTCCACCTCCCCTACACAGGTATGTAGGTACACACACACACACACACTCTCCACCTCCCCTACACAGGTATGTAGGTACACACACACACACACACACTCTCCGCCTCCCCTACACAGGCATGTAGGTACACACACACACACACACTCTCCACCTCCCCTACACAGGTATGTAGGTACACACACACACACACACTCTCCGCCTCCCCTACACAGGTATGTAGGTACACACACACACACTCTCCGCCTCCCTTACACAGGTATGTAGGGACACACAGACACTCTCCGCCTCCCCTACACAGGTATGTAGGGACACACACACACACACTCTCCGCCTCCCCTACACAGGTATGTAGGTACACACACACACACACTCTCCGCCTCCCCTACACAGGTATGTAGGTACACACACACTCTCCGCCTCCCCTACACAGGTATGTAGATACACACACACACACACTCTCCACCTCCCCTACACAGGTATGTAGGGACACACACACACACACTCTCCACCTCCCCTACACAGGTATGTAGGTACACACACACACACACACTCTCCGCCTCCCCTACACAGGCATGTAGGTACACACACACACACACACTCTCCACCTCCCCTACACAGGTATGTAGGTACACACACACACACACACTCTCCGCCTCCCCTACACAGGTATGTAGGTACACACACACACACTCTCCGCCTCCCTTACACAGGTATGTAGGGACACACAGACACTCTCCGCCTCCCCTACACAGGTATGTAGGGACACACACACACACACTCTCCGCCTCCCCTACACAGGTATGTAGGTACACACACACACACACTCTCCGCCTCCCCTACACAGGTATGTAGGTACACACACACTCTCCGCCTCCCCTACACAGGTATGTAGATACACACACACACACACACTCTCCACCTCCCCTACACAGGTATGTAGGGACACACACACACACACACTCTCCACCTCCCCTACACAGGTATGTAGGTACACACACACACACACACTCTCCACCTCCCCTACACAGGTATGTAGGGACACACACACACACACACTCTCCACCTCCCCTACACAGGTATGTAGGTACACACACACACACACACACTCTCCACCTCCCCTACACAGGTATGTAGGGACACACACACACACCCTCCACCTCCCCTACACAGGTATGTAGGTACACACACACACACACACTCTCTGCCTCCCCTACACAGGTATGTAGGTACACACACACACACACACACTCTCTGCCTCCCCTACACAGGTATGTAGGTACACACACACACACACACTCTCTGCCTCCCCTACACAGGTATGTAGGTACACACACACACACACACACTCTCTGCCTCCCCTACACAGTCTCCATTGCCTCTCCATCACCTGCGTAGTGCCAAAGTCACCCCTCGTTTGCTTGTGTATGCTCTGTGGTGTGTGCGCACGAGCGTCTGTGTATGTGTGTCTGTGTGTAAATTTAGCATGAGCATTGCTGTGTGCACATTGCATTCCCCATCAATACCCTCTCCCATTCCTTGCCAATACAAGTGTGTGTGTGTGTGTGTGTGTGTGTGTGTGTGTGTGTGAGTCTAGAGGGGAACAAAGACTGGCAGCAACTGAGCTGTTATAGATCTTCACATCTCTGTTCTTGTTCAATCAGCTCATGAAAGCAGAAAGCTAAGGCCCCCCCTGCCCCCGCCCACGCCCCTCACCCCCCCCCAGTTAGGACAGACTAATGAGCGTGCGCTCCTGGCTGCCGGACCAGGTCCGTCTGAGGGCCTCTGACAGCCATGTTGCAACCCTCCACAAACAGCAGCCTGTGCCAGTGCGTGCCACACACACACCATCACACACACACACGCGCGCGTGTGTGTGATGCTGTGGGTGAGTGTGTATGAATCTGCAGTTTTGCACAAGAGACCTAAAGCAATTAGCCAAGAGCAAATGTGGAAAAGTCAACGATCATGGAGAGACAGACGTGCTCCAGAGGATATGACTGCGTTTTGATTGCTTGGACTTCTGGGAATAGCCAGAGCTGAGTCAAGACAAGAACGAACCATTTAATGTAACCCATGCTTGTGTGGTCCCCCGAGCTAATTATGGCAATTAGCATACTAATTACTGTATGCAAACGAGGGTATCCCATCCAGCTAAAGGAGTGTACATCAACACATTGAATCCAATGGAAGGTGCCGATGTTTTTATGTCCAATTCTCCCTTCTCACCCTGATCTATAGCCTCTCGTTAGGAGTACAATAAAGAACACAGAGACACATAAAAGGTTATATACTGCTGGAGTGTTGTTTTCCCACCAATTAGCAGAAGGCTGATTTATGACTGTTACGTGCTGGAATTCCCAATGGGGCTCTGGGCACATTCCCTAAAGTTCCCTGTCTCACAAACACACAAAAACCCAAAAATGCTAGCTAGTACATCCATATGAATGAACACACACACACACACACACACAAACACACACACACACACAGACAAGCAGGCAGGCAGGCAGACAGATAGACAGGCACACACACACACACACACAAAGTGAGGTAAGGTCTTGTTCTAACCTTAACCCCTGTGACCAGGTATGCAAAAAACCTTTGAGCTATTCTGAACTATCGAATCATAAACTAGACATCACTGAAACTTAGAGAGCATGTTTGAATACTTCCTAAAAGCTTGAAGTTCACACTGAACTCACACACACACATACAAACACACACACGCACACACATACATACACACACACACACACACACACACACACACACACACACACACGTATAGAACTGCTGTGAGCTAGTGAGGGCATTTGACACAGACAAACCACAGGGTCAAATAAGTCAGTATTTTAAAATTCTAGATAGCCAACATGCTCACACCCACATGCAGGAAAAAGAACATGTGCCATATATACTTGGTAACATAAATACATGTACTTGATAAGGATATGTGATACCCTTCTGCTCCCAGGGGAACACAGAGGAAGCAAACACATCGGTCCAACATACAGGAAGTCTGCTATGCCTTTAGTATCATGTGTTTACAAAAAAAACAACCATTTAGACATTATTATGGCCAAGCATGTGCTCAGATCATTGGCTAATGGCGAGTCCAGACGTGTGAGTCTCTGCAGGTGCACGGAGGTTTTTAAGGGTCATTCACAAAGATAACACCGTGTCCCGATATTCAGGCCCTCTGCACCACGTCACAAAGGAACTCCAGAGTCATCCTACTTCTGCACCTTTACTCAGTTCTCACACGGTGAGATGACGAGACAGAGACACAGAGAGACAGAATAAAGGACAGAGATAGAGAGAGAGACAGAATAAAGGACAGAGACAGAGAGAGACAGAATAAAGGACAGAGACAGAGAGAGACACAATAAAGGACAGAGACAGAGAGAGACAGAATAAAGGACAGAGACAGAGAGAGACAGAATAAAGGACAGAGATAGAGAGAGACACAATAAAGGACAGAGACAGAGAGAGACACAATAAAGGACAGAGACAGAGAGAGACAGAATAAAGGACAGAGCTAGAGAGAGAGACACAATAAAGGACAGAGACAGAGAGAGACAGAATAAAGGACAGAGATAGAAAGAGAGACAATAAAGGACAGAGATAGAGAGAGACACAATAAAGGACAGACAGAGAGAGACACAATAAAGGACAGAGACAGAGAGAGACAGAATAAATGACAGAGAGAGAGAGAATAAAGGGCAGAGATAGAGAGAGACAGAATAAAGGACAGAGACAGAGAGAGACAGAATAAAGGACAGAGACAGAGAGAGACAGAATAAAGGGCAGAGACAGAGAGAGACAGAATAAAGGACAGAGATAGAGAGAGACAGAATAAAGGATAGAGACAGAGAGAGACAGAATAAAGGACAGAGACAGAGAGAGACAGAATAAAGGGCAGAGACAGAGAGACAGAATAAAGGACAGAGACAGAGAGAGACAGAATAAAAGACAGAGACAGAGAGAGACGTACGAGGTGATCCTACATGCAGCAGGACATGTGACTGTTACAACCTGAGGGACAAGCAACAATTTATTATTGATTATTATTTATTTTCCTTTTCTTTTATTGATTACTAATAATCCTGTAAATAACTTAATTTCTAGTGTTCTATTATAATCTACATTATTATCTTTCTTTTATTTATGCTGTGTTTATATTTATGTGTTTCTTTTTAACTGCTTTGGCAACATTCATGCTAATAAAGCTTGCTGGACTGAACACAGAAAAGGTCAGAGAGAGAGAGAGAGAGAGAGAGACAGAGAGAGAGAGACAGAGAGAGAGAGAGAGAGAGAGAGAGACAGAGAGAGAGAGAGAGAGAGAGAGAGAGAGACAGAGAGAGACAGAGAGAGAGAGCGAGAGAGAGAGACAAAGAGAGAGAGAGAGAGAGAGCAAAAGAGAGATAGAGAGATGAATATTGTGAGGAATATTAATCCTATTATTTATTTTATCCTATTGATATATTTACTGCTATTTTTTCTTAGTTCATATTTATTGTCACTTCATTTTGCTATTTATTAATTTTTATTACTACTTTGTTAGTTATGACAGTACTATATATATATATATATATATATACACACACACTGTATATGTATACACATTACAGTATACATACACACACTGTACACAGGGTAAATACAGTACTGCATACAGTATGATATACGGTATGATATACAGTATATGTATATATGCACACACACTGTACAAGGTATATACTGTATATATACAGTATACACACATTACAGTATATATACATACACTGTACAGGGTATATACTGTATATATACAGTATACACACGTTACAGTATATACACACACTGTACAGGGTGTATACTGTTTATATACAGTATACACACGTTACAGTATATACACACACTGTACAGGGTGTATACTGTATATATACACACACTGTACAGGGTGTATACTGTATATATACAGTATACACACGTTACAGTATATACACACACTACAGGGTGTATACTGTATATATACAGTATACACATGTTACAGTATATATACACACACTACAGGGTGTATACTGTATATATACAGTATACACACGTTACAGTATATACACACACTACAGGGTGTATACTGTACTGTATATACTGCTGTTTACTGCTCTTTTCTTCATCTGTGTTTGTATACTTGTTACTTCTGTTTCTCTGAAAATGCTTTTGCAATACAATATGCAATTTTGTAATGCCAGTAATGCTCATTTAAACCGAATTGAATTTAAGTGGTGATTGAGAAAGAAAGAGACAGACAGAGAGAGAGAGAGAGAGAGAGAGGGAGAGAGAGAGAGAGAGAGACTCCTGCCACAGTCTGAGGGACAGTGAGTGACCATATCAGATACCAGAGATACAGAGACTTTTATTATATTATTATTATTATTATTGTTATTATTATTTTATAATAATAATATAATTATTGTTGTGGTTATAATCATTGTTATTATTATTATTGTTAGCGGTTGTAGTATTATATCTTTTGTTTATCATGTTAATTTCTTCATCAAAGGTTTAGCATAGAGAGAGAGAGAGAGAGAGAGAGAGAGAGAGAGAGAGAGAGCTCCAGCAGTAGCTGCGGTGAGAGGCCACTGGAGAGCTGGACTCTCTGGCCCTCAGCAATGATGTTCAATCCCACACTGCCCCTGGCCCCCGGCCCCCGCCCGCCCCTCTATGTGGTCCAGTAATTCCAGACGCTGGGGAAGGATAGATGTACTGTGTTGTACCGATCCAACAATCCACAGCCCTCCTCTAACCCACATACTCTGTCTCTCTGTCTCTGTCTCTGTCTCTGTCTCTGTCTCTCTCTCTCTCTCTCTCTCTCTCTCTCTCTCTCTCTCTCGCCACCTTTGAAACTAGATCAAATGAGCCACTTTGGTGCTCAGACTGATCAGGTCGATCACTCCGAGCCTACTGCCTAACTACAGGACAGTTTTCAGAGCCTATGTAAGCTAAGGTACAAGAGTAACCACAGTCCGATGGTGCAGGTGCCCACAGCCCCATCTGTGGGACCCTGCGGGACCCTGCGGGACCTGGCAGAGAGTTTTACATGCCTCACATCTGCAGTAACAGGCAGATGCGGGGGAACGGCTTTAACGAGACCTCCCAGCCCGGGAAGCCCGGCCTGACACAGCCTTCTGCGCTCACCTCCACCGCGCGGCAGGGCTAAAGGGCCATTTTGCGCCATGTCAAAGTGCTGTGAATTTTCCCTTCGAATGACAGCTGTTAGTGTTAAGAGATCCAAAAGGGGTTTTTCTGACACCGTTCACATACTACTGCTATTATGTGGCTGTTTTGTATTTGAGTGGATCCTGTCAGCGGTGCAGTTAGTGATAACTGAGCGCAATTCTAGCTCAGCATCTCACACAACTGTAGGACAGCTTCACAGTTCAGGACGTCTCCTGGACAACAGTGCTGAATTACTCAGTATGGGCTGATGTGCTGGAAATAGCAAACGCCTCTTCTGGTTCTGTGCATTTCATCTCAAGAGGTTAGACGAACAGGTTGAGAAGGAATTTAGAGGAAAATTTGGAGATTTCTTAATTATCTGAATGATTCGAATAGTAACAAGGGGACCCTACGGACTGCTGTGCAGACAAACCTGCGGCCTGACCTTTCACCAAAAGAAGACCTGGGGCAGAAAGACGAGAAGAGGCGTCCTCCCACTGAGATGAAAGTTCTCTCCTACTTAAGAGTGTATTAGCAGAGTAAACCACTATCGCTACAGGAGTGGAAATATTAAATTAGTTGAACATCAAACAGGGTCGGCTACAATAAACAGACTTTCTTAAATAACTTTCTGTGCACATTAAAAAAGAGAGATCAAAATAGAAATAATGTTCCAACATCCTGCGTGTTCCTAACAAAGAAAAGCAAAAGTGTGTGTGACAGGAATGTGTGTGTCTGTGTGTGTACGTGTGAGAGTGAAAGCGTGTGTGTGTCCGTGAGTGTGTAATGTGCATGCGCATGCACGTGTCTATGTGTTTGCGTGCTTTGTCATATGTTTACACACAGCAGGAAGGAAATCAAAGCAACCGGACATGCCTGCGCGCTCACTGATGAGGAAACATTGATCTCCGCCTTCGCAGAGACGCCGCTCCACTCTTCACGGCAGCTAAACATTGCAACAGCTCCACGAAGCGCCAGATCGATAGCGAGGACACCGGTGTCCGGGCGGCATGTCCCCTCTGACACACGAACGCGCTCGGCCTGTCACGGCCTGTAACGAGGCTCTTTTATCCTCGCCTGCCATCTGTTGCTCGGACACCATTTCTTTTGTCCTTGTAGGACCCCTTAATTAGACTGCTCACCCCATCCAATCACTTTGCCTCATAAATTATCACCATGGCGACAAAGAACCCTTAATCAGTTTTGCTATTGTTTGGCTTTTCTTTTAACGAGTGATCAGGCCTGGTGATGATACCATTTTTAAGGTGGCATGGGATAATTTAGAGGCTGGTTTCTTTTCTGCTGTCGGCTGGTCCACCTTTACTGAAGCAGCCCGTGCACGCACAGATAACACATGATCTACAGCAAAAGGCAAACAGGGTTGACAGTGGTTGATGTCGCTGGTCTTCAGCTGCACCCCAAGTCAAGGCGCTGCAGCGCAGGTGGGGCGGGTGGGTTAGGACCGCCTGGAGGGCCACGCAGCACGCACATGCCAGACCCCTGCCGCTCGGACCCACCTGGGCCAGGGCAGAGACTTCAGGCTAAAGCATGTTGAACTCAGCACTGCTGCGTGGTTACAGTACCTGATTTGTAATCCGAAGGTTGCCGGTTCAAGTCCCTCTGAGCAAGACCCTTAACCCTCAGTTACCCACGTTGTGTTCAGTCAGAACTGTAAGTTGCGTCAGATAAATTCTGTAATTTAATTTCCAGGTTTTCTAACCTACTGAAAACATTCAGAAAACCTGGCACAGTGCATTTGTCGATACCAGAAATAGTGCTGCCTGCCACGCCAGTATAAGGAGCTGCAGTTCCTGCAGGAGTTGCAGTATAAGGACGGCAGTTCCAGGTGAACAAACGTGCTGTAGCCATGCCTGGTCCGGAAGCCGGAGCGTGGCTAGCTGCTGTGAGCGTGCTAAGACGGCCCTGCCGTGCACGCGGCACCTTCACGGCCGTGGTTTCGTAAACTTCTCACCCTACTGTCGTAGAATTCCTCGCCAAATTTCAGGCATGTGTGTGGAGAAGACCCGCCGTGGCACCACTGTACGGACATCTCCGCTCTCTGTTCCAGGATCTGAAGGTCCTAACCGTCAACTTCCTAATTCCAGTCTAATTTAAACACTAATTCAGTGTGGTGCTTTAAACTTGCATGTACGGAGTGGTGACACCAAAAATAAAACTAAAAGCAACAAAAAAAAAAACAACTAAAAAAAAAAGACCTAGAAGAACAAAGACTTGCTTTGAACAACTTGCCAAAGGAGCGTGTAAGATGGTTGTTTGGTGTTTTTAACATACACATTGCGGTGCACTGAACACACAACATACGTCTGCCACCATTGATCAAGACTTCACTCAACATTTGTATATCCTTTTATGGCGGTTGTAGTCATATAGCCATTCTCTCTTCCTCTTTAACAGGAATTGTAGCCGTTATCCCACCACAATGCCTTTTCTTTACAGTGAATAGAATCTATTTTTTAGAAATGTGGCAAAAAAACACAGGACAGGAAAAACTTATTTGTTGCTGAATACTTTTGATCACCAGACAAATTATGAAAATCATATTCTCATACAGATGTCAGCATTTTGGCATGTGATAAAATATTGCTATTTTTAAATGAGCTGAAAGGACACGTCTCCTTAACGTTCACCTACTTCAGGAAGCTCGAATGTGGGTAACAGGACAGGAAGCAGGATTATGGCTAACAGGACAGGAAGCAGGCAGATGTTGGTTTACACACCAGCTGAATCACCGTCACAGGTCCTGATGAACTTATAAATCACAGCACTGCTAACTTTCACACCAGCCATGGTGTGGTGCTCCAGCACACTGCAATATCTACAAGATCTAAGATCAAGGGGGGGAGAGACTGGGAGGCAAAGTGGAAGCAAGTGTGAGAGAAAGAGAGGGAATAACAGAGGGAATAACAGAGGGAATAACAGAGGGAATAACAGAGGGAATAAGAGAGGGAATAACAGAGGGAATAAGAGAGGGAATAACAGAGGGAATAAGAGGGAATAAGAGAGGGAATAACAAAGGGAATAACAGAGGGGATAAGAGAGGGAATAACAGAGGGAATAAGAGAGGGAATAACAGAGGGAATAAGAGAGGGGATACGAGAGGGGATATGAGAGGGAATAACAGAGGGAATAAGAGAGGGAATAACAAAGGGGATAAGAGAGGGAATAACAGAGGGAATAACAGAGGGAATATGAGAGGGAATAAGAGAAGGAATAAGAGAAGGAATAAGAGAGGGAATAACAGAGGGAATAAGAGAGGGAATAACAAAGGGGATAAGAGAGGGAATAACTGAGGGAATAACAGAGGGAATATGAGAGGGAATAAGAGTAGGAATAAGAGAAGGAATAAGAGAAGGAATAAGAGAGGGAATAACAGAGGGAATAACAGAGGGAATAACAGGGAATAAGAGAGGGGTGTGGGGCTGAACTGATGTTCTCTCTCTCCCCCCCTCTCTTTTACCCCCTCCCCCCTCCCTCTCTCTCTCCCCCCCTTACCCCCCTTCTCTCTCCCCCCTCTCCCCTCCCCCTCTCTCCCCTCCCTCTCTCTCTCTCTCCCCTCCCTCTCTCTCTCTCTCTCTCTCTCTCTCTCTCCCCTCCCTTTCTCTCTCTCCCTCTCTCTCTCTCTCTCTCTCTCTCTCTCTCTCTTCCCCTTTCTCTCTCTGGGGTTTCAGCCCATGTTCTCGTACTGTCTCCCTTTCATCAGGGATCAACCAAAAAGTTTCAAATACCTCCCGAAGGAAAACAAACATGATTCGGCCCAGTGAACACATCTGTCCTTTTGAGAAAGAATAAAAAAGTTCTGTTTAAACAGCTGTTGGGATCCTCTGTACTCAGAATGTTGTGAGAGAGGATCTCTGGAATAACACAGTGGCTGGACACATGGCCTAGGGGTCAGACATTAAACAAACACTAATCCTCACTTCCATGATACTGTGAGCACACATGTGAGGCTAAGGGTGAGGGTGAGGATGAGGATGCGGATGCGGGTGAGGATGAAGGTGAGTGAGAGCTTTGCTAGGGCAGATCAGACAGCATGTCACATAAACTCTAAAACAGTTTCTAAAACACAGAACTGCTTAGCTACATAAAGAATGTGTGTTTTTAACTAGTTACTAAAGAAAAATCTACTCTCATCCTAACCTGTCACTCTCTTTCTCTCTCTTACACACACACGCACACACACACATGCACACACACACACACACACACACACAAATAGTGATATCATCAGTCTTCTATGCCTACTTGTGCTCCACCATGGATTGGCCTGTCACTCACACTGGAGTTGGCCTAAAGACATATAGTGTAACTGAGGCAAACACCCCTAACTTTCCACTGTGAGCGCTTCACCTCTTAAGTCTTCCTGTGAGCGCTCGCTCTCTCTCTCTCTCTCTCTCTCTCTCTCTCTCTCTCTCCCGCATCTGTGTCAGTCATGATTTTTTGCTGGCATTCACATCTGATCTGAAGGTGTCTCTGAAGTCTCCCAGCTGCACCCTTCATGCCATGGCTGTCTCCCCCCCCCCCCCACATTCTGATGTCTCCTCCATCAAAAGTCACGCGCCTGCCTCCTGCCCGACTGCGCGGGCCGCGGCCGTTCGCATCGGCAGCCAATTACAGGGCGGCAGTAATGAGCAATCCCGTTACCCTAGCAGCCAGGATTGACAGTCCCTCCCACTCATTTGTCAACAAATCCGAACGGATGGCACGGGGGCGGTATTGAGCTGGAGGTGGTGTGCACTGGAAACGCAGCCCTTCCTGCTTGTTATCATTGACAAGTTGCCTGAGGTTGATTTGCGGACCTCCTGCCTTAGTCGTCTTATGATACATTCGTGATGTGACGCGCCACAGTCAAGGTCTCTTCCAGAACTGTAATAACAGGGCTAAGCTACCATATAGGGAACAACTATATAGGACAAAGAGCAAGGACTTCATAGAAAAAGGAAACAACTTACACAATTGTGGAGGTTGTTAATTCCCTCAAAGGAAGAGTTAAAGCCAGACATTTCGAGCCTGTGATCCTACTGGCCTGAGATAGAGTTCAAACAAACCCATCCTCTCATGTACGGAGGGGCCTACACTCTCTGTGCACTAAAACGCTTTGAACTGTAAGACAGGAAATGTGAAATGCACTATGCACTAAAAATCAACTCAGTGGACCAAATCTGCACTGGCTGACTCCAGGGAAAGCGGGTGATGTTTGTTTTCGTATTTCCTCAGAGTCACCAGAGGACCTCTCTACTCTGAATCATTAGCCTCCTGTCCACTGCAGGCCGAGCGGTTTTGAGAATGGACAGTAAACGTTCCAGTCGCATTTCCACATGAACACGGCTGAGCACGGAACACTCAGAAATGGCATTCGGCGCCTCAGAACCGTTCGGGTTGGGTGGCACAGTGATGCAGAGATTCGCTGACCAGTCCTGCACAAACAGAGTTTTGCACACGGGACAAGAACACTAGAAACAAACCAAATGACTAAATTATCAGTCTCATTCCGAGGTGTTTAAGCATGTAATTATCAGGAGAACCTGTTGTCACCACAAATACGTCCACTCCTGTGGAAAAAGAAACCCTAACCGTGTCAGGAGTCTCGGACCGCATGAACGGCCCAACACAGCCCCCTAACCGTGCAGACCTACGGTGGAAAAGGGGGTTACGGCGTTTTAGCACTTCTTAAATCCATCCATCCCTCCATCCCTCCATCATGTCATTCATTTATTTATTCATACATTCATCCATACATTCCTTCGTCATTCCATTAATTCGTTCATCTATTCGTCCATTACTCCATTCATCCATTCATCCATTCATTCATTCATCCATTCATCCATTCATTCATCCATTCATCCATTCATCCATTCATCCATTCATGCACTCCTAGGCTCTGCTGGATGCTTGGACACACTCACATCGCTCTTTGTACTCCTCAGGGCTACAGGAGGCTTCGCCGTCTGCCAGCAGCCCCGAAACCCCAAACTGCCTCTTTCCAGGATCCTCAGTTGTCTTCAGAGCACTGGGAGACCCCGAGTTTGCATGGGCCATCCCACCAAAGTCAAACTCCTTCCCCTCCACATCCGCAAAGTGCAGACGTGCCGCTGCTTCCGGCTCCACACACCCCTTCAGCCGCTTGGTGGGGAGGAAGGCGGAGTGGTAACCCGCGCTGTCGCGCTCCTCCACTGAGGAAGGGAACGGGCGGAAGGCTCCCACCCCTCCGTGGGGGAGCATGCTCAGTGGAGGGCAGTCCAGGTTAGCTGGGGCGAACTGCGGGTGCAGGTGGAGCAGGGAGGAGGGGAACTCTCGAGGGGCGAACCCTGCCTGCCGGTGGTACAAGGAGGTGAAGGTGTAGGAGCCAGTGGGGAATGGGAGGTGCATGTCCTTCTCCAGAGTGACGGGGACCCCAAACGGACGTGGGGGTTGGCAGGGGACGGAGGCGTCGCGACCGGCCTCGGCTGTCGATGCCAGCACCATCAGGGCCGGGGACGTCAGCGGGCTCGGCACATAGGGGGCGTTCTCCATCTTGAAGGCTGTCCGATGGAGGTCCATTACTGTCCCGCGTCTACTAAATAACAGAGGACCAGGAGAGCTACACCAGATCACACAACCACCTGCTCCAGTCACATCAGCTTCAGACCTCCACCTGTAGGGATGGAAGGATTTATGTCATTCTAAATCCAGATTAGCGCACTGCTGCATTCCTCGTTCGGGAACAGTCGCGTCTTATAAATATGCATGTAGATGCGTAATTTATAAAACAGTTCTTGATAAAAAGGCTGCGTTAACAAACGGCTACGGGATTAAGTCTTCGCGCACCACGTGGGGGTGTGGAGTAAACCCGCCGTGGAAATGTGCCGTTATAATTATGGCTACTACGTTATGGAAAAAGCGATCAGATGTATTCAGTATAGCCAAAGAAGCGCATTGCACGCGGGTCACATCGATTCCCACTGCGTGACCAGCCCATGACTCTGACCGTCTTCACTGGATTTCTGCTGAACGCGTTCGGTTACGGTCCCCGTGTTATCGATGTCTAAACGCATCGATTAGATTCGTCACACGCGCCCGAGAACCCCGGCCACGGCCGTGCACGTGCGGCCGTCTAGACTGATTATTATGGATAACGTGGATTACAACGGAAAATAAAGTGAAAAATAGTTTTGAAATGAAAAATAATAAAAATAAAACTTTTGAAAGTTTAATGTGAAGTTTAAATCACAAAACGAGTCGTGTGTGCATTATAAAGTCTAATATTTTTTAACGCCCACTTGTACATGTCATATTTTATTTATGCGGTTGTGTAGTATGTTACAATTCTAGAAAGTGCAGAAGATCTTGTACACCGTTTGGTGCTCTCATTTAGAATCAACCGCGTCCATTCAGGCTAAATTAACTTGGCAAAATTATTCAAAAAAACAACAATAACAAAAGTAATAATTACAATAATTGTTGCTGTTTAAACAACTCAAAAAAGTCAGTGGACGAAATTAGACTACTACGTTAATTTCCTATTTATTAGACACGGCGAGTAGGAGCAGGAGCTTTGGTAAAAACTGGATACGTCAGTTTGCAACCGTGTGATAAAATAATAAACTGCACGAGCAAAACTTCCAGCGTCTCCTCGAGCGAGCAGCGGTAAACGGAAATCTGTTCTGTTTTCTTCAGGTTGTCCAACTTTAAGCATGCCATGTATCCACCACACCGATTTAGCTTGGATTTCTCTTCGAGAATGATGAATCAAAGCTTCAACTTTATAATGCCCTTCACTGAAATAGCATAAAATCCTGTATAATATTGTGTACAGTGGAAGACAATGAAACCAAAACGAGCTGTGTCCGTGCATCAGAGGTCAGAAAAGTAAAGATGTTCAGAAAATTACACAAAAATAGGAAACGAACAATATTGTCCATCTTAAACAGATTAGAAGAAAAAAAAGTTTTGAGAACTTTTCACGAAGACTATGCGTGTGAAGCCTAATTTTATTTTTATTTACGATGGATCGTAATGTAGGCTTACGTTTGTATTAAAAGATATAAAAAATGTACTTCATAGAACTTTACTAGTAAACCACGAAAAAAATACTAGTTTAAGGAATGAGAAACAAACGTGCATTTAGCGAAGTCGGCCTATCTAAAAACAACTGTGCGTGACAACAGCAAATATATTTCAGTACCCTTAATAATTAATAACAGGACAAGACAAAGATACTCACAGCTCCCAAATCAACCATGTCCACCAGAGAGTCCGCTCTTATCCAGCACGGCTTGCGCCCGCTCGTGCCTCCTCGGTCCACGAGACGGAAGAGTTTGCAGATGCTCAGAGAAGAGACGCGACAGGACAGTACGGCTAAAGCGCGATTAACGGGCTCAGATGTGCGTGATGGGCAATAAGTTGCCCGAACTTGGGGTAAGTGCTCGCAACTGAAAGAAAAATACGAGAGCGCGTGGCATGTGCAGTACAGATCCGTAGACGTAGCTGCGAAATCCCTCGTTTTGCACAGTGAAAGCCATGCGCGAGCTCACTCGCGTCTCTCTCTCTCTCTCTCTCTCTCTCTCTCTCTCTCTCTCTCTCGCTCTCTCTCTCTCTCTCTCTCATTAGCTCACAGTCAGCCTGCTGCTAAAGTTGGATATCTTGTCAAACACAGTAAAAACAGCGCGACTATTTTAAAACTCGTAGGGTGAGCAATGCCAGGCTTTCGTTTTGATCCGAGTATTACCAATTTCGAAACTTGCTCGAGCGTCTACCCCGCCAGCGTACGTGCAAGGCAACGTACGTTTATACGTTACCGCCTGCGTCCATCTGCTGGCTGCGGGACAGAAGGCACCTGCTTTTATCAGACAGAACTAGACAGAACATTTCTGATCACATTTCCTTCCGTCGATGCTGGATTTTTTTTTTTTAAGTCATAATAATAACACTTATGTGATTTAGGTTGTTAAAAGCCATAAATAAGAAAGACTTCAAGTTTAAAGAGAGACACTGAAGATATGAATACGCTTAGGCAAATTATAGCTATATGGGTCATATTTTACTGTTTCAGTATTATGCTTACATTTTTCCGTTAAGATTATTTTATGCATGCCTCAAGTTATTAGACAGCCTCTGATTAATTTATTTTGTTCACACTTTGTCACAGCTGTTTGCTAAACAGAGAAGAATACTGATATAAACCGGCCCAAGCTCGTGCAGTTATTTCAAACCAGCTCGACACACTGTGGACTGATCCGTTTGCACTGCACGTAGACCCGTGCGTGATGCGCGCGGGGAAATGGTACGGAGGGTGGAGGTTGATGTTTAAAGCAAGCGGGGCTGGATGGCGCGTGTTTACGGCTGCTGGAGAGGCACGCCTGGCAGGTCAGGCAGCGCGGGACTGGACTTGGTGTCCACGTGCGCTTTGCCCAGTGTGCGCCTCTGGTACGGGACCCGCGCTGAGTGAAACTGAGTTTCAGTAAAACACAAACACTAACTAATATTTTTCTTTTTTAGAAGGTTTTTAAAGGTTTTCTTGCTCACTACTCTGAACAAGACAATCTGCCCGCCTTCAAGGACACGTTGGATAAAGAAAAAAAAAACACATTTTGCCTAAAATCTGCTTAGATTAGATTTCACATTATAAAATATGTCCAAACCAAGAGTAGAAGCAAACACATTATATTTCTTATTATATCGTTTTTTTCCAATCGCAGCGAAGTATTATGTACATACTAACACACCGAATGTTTACGAGCTAGATGAAAGGATAAAAATTAAAGTTACTCCCTCATCAAGAAGTAGAATGTTAGCTCAAGTATATTAAATCATAGTTTAATAGAGGGCTCCCGTTATGATGAGCTCCCTGAGGTCATTAAGAAAACCCACTAACTCTCCCGCCATCCACAGCGTGGCAGAGAACGCAGAAACACCGCACAGTGCTGCAAGGCACCGGCTCTTACTCCTTGCTTGAGAAATTCATTTCCAAGGTGGAGAATCAAATCACATCAGTTAATTCTAGAGAGCAATTAGATATAATTTGAGTTTAATTGCTGATAAGTTTTTGTTGTTTTTTTGTTTTGTTTTGTTTTGTTTTTAATGAAAATCTTTTGAACTGAAGAGGACAGCACCCCACGCGGGTAGCAAGAAGCGCGTAACCATCCAAGAAATGGACTTCAGTTCACAGGAACTTCAGTCCAGGAAAATGAATGATAAACTTCGTAAGGTTTGGATAAAACTGCAGCAGTGAAAATACAGCAAAGAGCATGTCAGAGGAAGAGGAGGGGTTGAGAGGAAGCACATTCCAAACAAGAAAGTGCATCACTCTGTGTGTGTGTGTGTGTGTGTGTGTGTGTTAGGTGTCTGAGACCTCCCAAAAGAGGCTGTGAGTGAGATTGTAACAGCAACTACACTGTAAGACATTGTGGTCTCCATCATTGACAGTTTCCTTCCCAGAAGTCTAAGCAGGTACCAGGCAGAAACTCCTTCCCTGAATAGATTTCAGTCCCATTCCTCTGGTTCTCGGCCTCCTCAGAGGCAGAGTGCTGACGTATAATCAGTGTTTTCTGTCCAGGGGGAGACGAAGAATAAAGGTTGGTGTTGTGTGGTTCTGGATCCATACTGGCTGAAGTGTTCCGTGCAGCCCTGCCGTCACTGTGATCAGAGCTTCGCTGACGCGGCGTTGCGGTAAATGTGTTTTGGCTGACAAACAAACATGGACCACAGACCGTCTGCCTCTCCCACTTCTCAAAGTAATCAGATGTTTATGTGTCCCTCATACGTCTCTTTTTTTGTATGTCACTGTGTCCATAGTAATGACGGTGAGTGGTGTGTGTGTCTGAGGAAGTATTAGACCTCACTAAGAATATTTGCTCTTCCCAGCATCATCAACAGAACAAACTCACACACACACACACACACACACACACACATCCCCTCTCGCCGAGCTCCATCTCTTCTAGCCATGAGGTTGACATTGACATGACACTCCAGAAATAATTATCAACAAATACTCCCTGCCTGCCAAACAGACCCCCCTCACCCCACACGTGTCAGCAATGATTGGTCCACATGTCACCATCCGCACACACGAGAGAGAGGCTCCATGAACCAGGCGCTTTCCACAGAATGCCTTCAATATTTTTAACATTCTGAAAATGTCTTGTTTGAATGTAATTCCTGTTTCCGAAAGACATTCGGTACAGCTAAGTCTACGCACCTGGACTGCACGGTCTTTGCTTAAAGAGCATCGGTGCTAGACAATCACAAAGAAACTGAAAATGAGCCAAGGTCTTTACTCCAGCTACTCACTGGTGAAGTCCTACAAACCTGTATGTTTGACCTGCTAATGCCCCCAGAGCAGTAGGTCTTAGATACACGCACGCACGCACGCAGCCAAAAGATCTTCCTCCTCGCTGCTCTTCCTGCGTGTTAACATTTTTCGCCTGTAGGATAAAAAGTGGGAGAAGGCAGAGGGATATTACGTCCCTCCACAATTACCAAGTTAAGCGAATATTAAAACGTCTGGCTGGCTGGGCCCGGCCGGTCCTGATTGCTATTTTAACCTTTGACTGTGGAACAAAGCAGGCAGCTCTCCGCGCAAATATGAGAGAGGGAATCTAATTCGGGAATGATCCTCAGTAATGAGGCAGGAGGGTGGGGGAGGCTAATGGAGTCATATTGCGCCGTGGCTGCACGAGTCAGAGCCGAGGGGCTTCCCGTGCAGAATAATCACACCAGCGCAGCGTAACGGGCCGCGCGCTCACACCTTCCGCCTCCCCTCGGGACTGAGCTCCAAAATAGAGCAGCAAGAGTGGTCATCACATTAAAATGACCCTCAGGTGTGTACGTGTAGCGCTCTGGTCTGAAAAGACCCGGAACTGTGCGTGTGCATCGCCTGCATCAACATGGTTTCCTCACTGCAGTCACGACACCTCGACGGGGCTGGAGAGTGAAGATAGGCACGCCCCCCCCCCACACACACACACACACACACACTTTGCTTCCTTCTGCCTCCCAGCGCTAACAGCTGGCACTCTTGTGTCCCTCAGTAAAAGTTACACACAAATAAAGAAAACAAGCCTTTTATGACTGCAGTGGCATTTTCATTTTTCCATCCCTTTTTCAGTGTGCGTGCACTTCACTTTCTCTCGCCACTCCTCCCTATGGACTTGAGTCAAAACCACAATGGCTCCTTAAGCAACCCGGACCTGGTCCGCTCTCTGCCCTCTAGTTAACCCGCCCCGTCTGTCCCCGTGTCTGGGCCCAGCGGGGACAGGCTCAGACCCGGACGTGCTAAAGCTCCGTTCCGTCCGCACTATTCCCAGTTCCCAATCAGCACACGGGCGGAACAACGGGCCGGGCTGGGTGTCACCCCGTCAGGGCTGTTAATGGAAGAGCTCAGCGCGGGCCGGGCCCCCGGACGCTGTCGCCCCTGCCTGTCACAGGCGGCTGGGGAGCGGAGCGCCATTACCGCCAGCGTTCATACACTGCTGGTCACTAAACTAATAGGGGCTTTGTGGGCGGGGGCCGGCACGACGGAGGGATGGAGATGAGATGTGGAGAGGTGGCGGAGGACGACTGGAAATGAGAAAAGCGACATCCAGGGACGTGGGGGGGGCAGTGGTGTCTGGTGCCTTCTTCCTAATTTGTAGAACCAAAAGCTCAGGGTGTGGGCAGCCTTGCGGCGTGGCGGGATTCAATTTGATGTCATTTAAGCGGGTGAATGGGGATACACAGCGCAAGCAGGTGGGCACCGAGCCAGTGCCGTTACCGCGCCGACAGCACTGTGGGCGGGGTTTCCGCCCGCGCCAGACCGTACCCCAGCTCTTCAGATAACGACAGGGCTGCTGCTGGAGCACGGTGGCAGATATCTCTACGGCAGCCAGCAGATATGCCAATTCATTTTCTGTCCAAAGATTTGACAAGCAAGGCTGCGTCCGAACAGTGCGGGGCGAACGCTTCACCGCCGCCAGTCTCCATCGCGCCCTCCCCCCCCACGGCACCCCACGGCACCCCTTGGCACCCCACGCACCAGCGGCCGCGCCTCTATCTTGTCCCCCAGAGATCTTTAAGCTGTTTCCCTAGAAAGGCCATCGACAAAGGCTGCAATATTGAGCAAGAGCTAATACTACTTTAACTGTCCAGAATGAAATATATATATATATACGCAGCTTCTAGAAAGCAGTGATGTTAAAAGGTGTCTAGGTGTGGGCTGTAGACGCAGGGGCTCTAAGCTCCAGGCTGCAGCCCTGACACGGCCTCCAATACAAGTGTTTAAATATTTGATGCAGTGGGATAAAGAGAAACCCCCTTTTGAATGGAATAGACAGTCTGCTGGAGAATCTATTACCGCCAGCCTGATGCCGTCTGACAGCCCTAAAGCAGCTTTGCTGTTATTCTTCGGCGCCTCCACAATCTCCTTCCATTACTCCACTTAAAGGTTTTTCTGTTGTGCTTCACTTCCCTCTGATTACATGCTCTTAGAGAGAGAAAGGGGGAAAGGGAGAGAGAGAGAGAGAGGGAGAGAGAGGGAGAGGGAGGGAGGAAAACAGAGAAACATTCAAGTCCAGTGTGATTGTGTAGATTGATTGAATCAGGAGAAGTGAGAGACTTGGAGGTGGTGTAATAGTTTTAGGTGCCTCCGATCTCTGAGAGGTGGAGCTGACTTTACTTCCTGCTCCACTTTATCATTCGGGACATAACACAACACCGAAGGGTGCAGAAGCATGTGAAGGTGCCCTTGTCCACAGACGGGATCCGCTCTACCTCACCAAATCGCAGGAACCACAGGTGACATGTACATTTCCATAAGTGTAGGTTCTTGCAGTACACCCGCACACTCACAGGCATGCACACACACATACACACACACACACACACACACACACAGCTGCCTGTTCCTAATCAATACCTTCTCTTCTTTCACCCTCTGCTGTTTTAGCAGACCAACATCTTCCACGATGCGCATGAAGCTTGACTGATTAGTACAGCTTCATAAACCTTCACATGACCACATGTGATTAGCCCTCCTTACAGAAGAACAAAAAGGTTCCTGATTCCCCCCCTTTTAAATCTTGCATGAAGAATGGTTGTTTACTGCCGCTGCATGTCATATAAATTAGCTTGTTTGTCTCCAAAAATAAGCGTCCTGCTCATTCGTCCATGTTTGCTGGTGCGTGACTACAGCAGAGCCTGGTTCATTTCTACTACTGTTCAGGGTGTTCTGTCTGGCTGGGTCAGTGACACACTAGTCTGACTGTGGCTTTACAACCCTACACACACACACACTTTCATAAAACCACTGATTCTTAGATTGCACAGTTCCATGGATTGAATGCAGTTTGGCAGATAACACTCACAAGACACATTTTATCTCCTGTTGAATTAGAACACAGCTCTCCCTCTCTGCTCCATTCATACACACATGGCCATTCTCACCTCTCCAGGGCGCCTGAGAGATGACCTGACCTTTAACCTTCAGAAAGCCACTTCTCCGCTGTGGCCTGCTTCGGAGCATGCTCTGTGCGTTTATGAGGGACAGTGTTCCTCAGGGAAAGGACGCAGGTAATCAGAGATAGGGCGGGGGAGAGGTTGACAGGCTTTCTGCCTGATAGGAAAGGTGTTGGGGTGAGCAGATGGATGTGATGGGGTTAATCAGGAAAGGAGATTTTGCTTGTGACAGCAGAGACCTACCACACACGCCCGCACACACACACACACAGAGCCATAAACCACAGCCAGTGAGCAGATAAACCTGCAGCCCAGAGCGTTTGGCTGCTTCTCCGTGACCAGACGTTTGCGTTCATGGTGTCTGTCTGGTGCAGTGTGGTACAGGAGAAGCCGGGCCGTCCCACCACGGCAGACAGCAGGTCGGCCGTTGCGGTGCAGACGCGTCCCACACTTACTTTTAACTGTAGTTAATACTCATATAAGTATTTTTTTTTAGTATAAAGCACGTTGTATGTTAAGGAGCGTGCCTTTTAAGCATTGTGTGTGGCGTGTGTGTCTTACGGGGGGGTTCAGGGCTCATTCCTGAGTGTGAGCTGGGGGAGGAGAACGTATCACCTCGGGGGAAGCCTTCCTCTCACTAATGACACTGATGGCAGGAACATCTGCGCGTTAGAGCCTCCAAGTTGGTGCCACACGTTTCCACCGCACTGGTAACGGCGCCCGTGGCCTCCACCTCATCTCACGTCGCCTCGCCTCACGTCACATATTAACCAAGGACAAGCTCCGCCCCCTGGAGGCAGCGTGGGTCAGGGCATGTAATGGCAGGAGCCGTAGAAAAGCCGGAGGACAAAAGCAGAAAGACAGACAGATAAAAACATCCATTTTCCATTTCCATCTCCATTTTCTCAGCTGACAGGTTCACATGCAGTGGACAGGTTTGTCTCACCTGACTGGTTTGCCTTTAAAGGATCATTATTGCATGTTTTTAACCTCAAATGCAGTTACACCACAGTGAAATATTCTTCTTTTTCAACAGGGCTTGAATTGATTAGACAAGTGATTAGACAGACAGACAGACAGACAGACAGACAGAGGGATGTAGAATATAGGAAGAAAAGAAGCTACACCTTCCGTCTGAGGCGTTGTGGTTGGTATGAGGTGTCACTACATTATTACGGCATCCTCTGCCCCTGACACAGACGTCAGGTCAGTGGTGAGCTGCGCCGTGTCCCAGTTCAAGCACCCACCTCCCTGCTGTCCTCGTGAGGCTGATCTGTACTCCACCCCCCTCCTCAGCCCAACCCCCTGGACCCACCACCACTCACCTGTCACTAACGGGTCACAATGCATTTACCTGCTGACAGATTCCCAATTAGGACCAAGGAAAAGGGTGACATGGGAGAACGAGGTGGAGGTGAAAGACAGAGATGGTGTGTGTGTGTGTGTGTGTGTGTGTGTGTGTGTGTGAGAAAGCAGAAGGAGAGGCCATCTACACACACAGGATCGAAGGGTAAACAGATGATATTCCCCTACAATGAACACTTTTTCTTCTACTCAGTCTCAGCCAAATTGTACAATTTTCTTCCCAAAGTGTAATCCATAGTCACACAGTACACACACACCTTCCTTCTCTAGCGCTGACGTGTCAGGTTGAATATCAAATTGCCACAGGAGATTGACTGACATTGTGGAGTCAGAGGTGAAAGTGTGTGTGTGGTCAGGGGCAATACACATTTACTTACTGAGACACTACTAATTAACAGCACAGGACATCAGACCATTTCACTCTGACAGGGCCACTGTGGGTGACCTCACATTCAAATGACCAAGCAGAACGAGAAGTTCTGCGAGTGTGGTGTCTCGTTTTCATCGCACAGAGAACACACACATTTCCTCGCTTATACACTGACGTCACCACTGAGCCGTGTCCATTCCCAAATGCACGATACGCTGTGATTAATGTCAGATCCAACATCGTCACCCCTGACATGCAGCCCATCACAAACCATCACAAACAAACCTGATTTCAGAGCGCCTTTACGTGTGAAGAGCAGAATCTAAAACATGCAAAAATGCATTTATTGTTTATTGCATTTATTTACTGAGTTATTGGGTATATTAATCTCAATTTTCCATCAAAACTATTTACAGCATATTTTGAAAGTATTTTTCCACCTAATCTCCACGTACCGCATCTGGATATTATTGTAGACTGGCATGGAAAACAATTCCCCTTTATTTAGAAAAGAATGGAAAATCCTTTCCTAACAAAGCCCCAGGAGCAGATGTGATGCCTTTCTTTCATTATCAGTGCTTTTCTACTCGACAGGGTTTTTTTTCTTATCTATATGAAAATCAAAACGAGTGTCCATTGGGCTTGACAACACGCTGCGTGATTTGGTAGACAGACATGAAGCTGAACAGCACTGGGAAGTCTAGAGGGAACTGGGAAAACGTTGGGTCTCTTAACAATGTTTAACATCAGCACGGGACACACTGGAGCTGATTACTGGGGCTCAAAGCTTGGGCATCGTCCTGCCACCGCCTTGGTGTGGTTTAGCCGACCCTCCCGGAGAGTTGACCCATGGCAGAGAGACACTGTCACATGGAATGCGAGGGGGAAGATTGCTCAACGTCCCGATCAATAGTGAATTATCCAGAGCAGTGGTTCCCCCGCTGGAGATCGATGTCCTTTCACGAGGGGTGGCATCGGTAGAGAACTGTGGGAAAACTTTGTTAAGTGGACGGCTGGGCGCCTCCTGACCCCTCAGATCTGTGGGGCGCCCACATCCTGCTCCCCACAGGGGTGAAAGAGAAAAACGATCCCTCTGTCTCTGGCCCTACACACTTCTGAGTGAACGAGGTGGACCAGGTGTGTGTGTGTGTGTGTGTATAAATGACTGACAGACTGTCTCATACGAGACAGTGCAATGAACACCATTAATACCATAACACACCAACATACCATGCTCAGTGGTGACAGCAGTAGACTCAGAATGACTCAAACCCCTGCAGAGATGATCCAGAGATGATAGCTTCATTCTCAGAGGGAATCTGACCCCTCTCTGTGGCTCGATGTGCCAAGCAAGACGATGGTGCATCTACCCTGGTTCATCTACCCTACAAGAGCCATACACAGCTCATATCCAGAGGAAGAACAGGGAGGAGACACTCAAAGGCACTCAAATGGTTCTGCACTGACGTCTGTGGTCCATCAAAATCACAAACATAGTGCCCACTGAGTAAAATAAAACCTAAAGAAAATTAACAAAATTATGAATTATTAAAATAAACAAATTAATCAGACTCAAACAAACATGCAGGAACAATGACACTCTGCTCATGCATAATTTCAGGAAACAATTACGTTACGAAACCTAACAATCGAGTCAATATATAAAAATCAAGCAAAGCAAATGCATAAATAGAGTTGTCAGAATGCTGCCCTCAGTGTGCCTTGCCAGGCTGGCAGTGGGCAGCTAAGTGACTTTGCATTCAACACTACAGTGACTCCATCTCTTCTTGGTAGCTTAGCTGAAGTCTGCTCAGACAGCGTGCCTCATTTCAGCTTGAGCAATTGTGAGCTGAGTCCACGCAGTGCTCTGACTCTGTGTGTGTGTGTGTGTGTGTGTGTGTGTGTGTGTCTGACACCCAAGCAGAGCAAAGCACCTTTAATCTGGAGACACTACTTTCAGATGGCTGATGAAGTCAGTTTTTTAAGCGATTTGTTTTTAACAACGCCATATGAATCCTATGTGTTGGACAGTGTCTGCAGCCATTTTTGTCTTCGTCCAATGAGATTTTTTCTCGTTCTACCAAGTTATATCAGTTAGCACTGAACATGACATCACATTTAAATGACCCATCAAATCTGCTCCAACAGAAGGCACTCAGATGGCCACCTGCAGGGAAACATCTGACCGCCTGCACTCAGAGAAGCTACCAAGCAACAACGTGTCACCACACGACCACACGGCAACGCATCACAAGATGTGTCACCACAAGACCGCACATCACCACACAACATGCTGATAGCAGTGTGACAGCAGGAGATGGCAGTTTGAGGGAATAACAGAAACTCAGTCTGAAATCTTATCAGGACACTGAAGTCTGTGTGAGGAGGGGACAGTGTTACAAGGGGCCGTAGGCCAGATTTGTGTGTGTCCCTGCGCACGTGTGTGTGTGCGTGTCGACAGAAGCAGGCAAGCGTGAGCCGTCATATGCATACCCCAGAGCCTGGCCTGTCATGCGGGTGTTATTATGAGGAGTGAGGGTATTGCCCGGCTGTATGAATAGGTTTGTCGGCCTGATTGTGATGTATAGTTTTTCATTACGGCTCTTTGGCCTTTGCCATCCGGCATGTAGGAAATCCTATTTATCCCCTAATTTGTGAGCCTCCCAACCCTGTCTGAGAGCAATCAGAGCCAGTAATTGTGTGCAGGGAGAAGGAGAGAGCGAATGACCAGGGGTGGGGGTGAGGAAAGAGGAGAGAGAGAGAGAGAGAGAGAGAGAGAGAGAGAGAGAGAGAGAGAGAGACAAAGAGAGAGAAAAAGAGAAAGAGAGACAAAGAGACAGAGAGAGAGAGACACACACAGAGAGAGAAAGGGAGAGACAAAGAGACAGAGAGAGAGACAGAGAAAAAGAGAGATGGAGAGAGAGATTGAGATTTCATCATAAACTTGATTAATCAATTACAATATACAAGAGACAGAGAGAGAGGGAGAGAGATGCTCCCATGCTCATTTATTTCTTTTTCTCAAACAGGCTACAATGCCATTACTCAGCCCTCTAAGACTGTGGCGGTGGACAGAGAGGACAGCGTTCGAGTCAAAAGTGACCAGTTCATCTTCTCAGGTTCTTCTCTAATTTTACATCAACATCCTCACACCTCAGTGCAGAGAAACATATCAACTCTGTTTATTTGATGAATGACAGTGTAAGTTAGGAATCATTTCTTTAAGTGTTCATGGGTGGATAAAAAACCCAGTTATATGACATAAATATGCATTAAGGCAGGCGCTAAAACAGCACCACCAAGACAAACACTTCATGCAAATCAGGATCTACTTGTGCACGCTAATGTATTCCTAATTGACTCATTTCTGTGCACTGTGCCAAAAGGGGTCTTTGCATTAAATGTGTGATTGCTCTTCTATTAGACATCATTAAGCCATTTCCTATCTCTGCCTTAATAAGAACTTGATGAGGTTTTCTTCAGAAACCCTCCACCCTGGGAAGGCCGCACCCTTCACCGCCATTATAAAATTACCCAGATACCCCAAACTGTCTGAAAATTCAGTTCTAAATAACCTATTTATTTTGTCATCGTTCAGAAACCACATGTCTGGTCCTATACTGGCCTTGTGTTTTAAGTCTTATGACTTCACACCTTCCTTTATAAAGTTCACCGTAAGAGTTTTAAGTCAGGAGGCTCTTTGATTTCAATCCACAAAGTGCAGACGGGTGACATGCCGGATCAACGTTCCAGATGTACTCAGAAAGCCTTATTAAAAAGCCCTTTAGTTAGTCTATTTTCTATATTTATTCTATTTATGGCACATCTTTCTCATAACCGAGGTCATTATACAAACTACCGGTGTGTGTGTGTTTTACATACACACACACACACCTCCATTCTTCCTTTCTCTCATTAACTCCTGCGCACACACGCGCACACACACCTTAAGCTGTAATTAACCCTTCTGTCCAGCACCTCAGTGGAGAATATTGATTTCTTCCCACACGAATGGCTGAAGATTACACTTGAAGTTGCCTGTAGCGGTGAACCAATAGCGGGCTCCCGTGAGACATTTTACCTCATCTAAGCAGTTACCTGTTTGCCAAAGACCCGACTGCTTATAAGTGCCAGAGGACGCGGCACCAGGGTAAAAATAGGGCCTCGCTGTCTGAGAACTAGGAAAAGATGTGTTAGTTGAGCATTGTGTTAGTGTTGGGAAGGCAATAAACTATTGTACTGAGAAAGTCGGGGGTTTTAGTCTGAATATTAAAACTAGTCAACACCAGCACTAGATTTGTGTAGATAAACTGGTCAATTAACAGCATGCCCTGGAGAAGGCGTCGAATTCTGACCGTGGATAGCCCCACACTGCACAGTTCAGTGTTTTCTCTGCTTTAACATAAATGACTCAACCCCTGAAGGGCTTGAAAGTTAGATGATGTACTGAATCAGCGGTTTGACAGCAGGGAAACAGCTAAGATATGGGGCCCTTCAGCGTGACAGTTTGACACCAGTGAAATGACAATGGAGCCAAAATAGGACAACGGAAACCACCCTTAAACTCAAACCCAGACCCAAACTCTTTTCCAGGACAGAGAAGTGGAACCTATTCCCGCTGATTCCCACAATAGATTCCACAATATAGCGCGTTTTACAACAAGCTTCTCTCTTCACGTTTAATCTCTCGTTAAAATTGACAGCAGAGAGGAAGAAACCCGCCAACCGTGATTGCTCGAGACCATCTCTTGGCGGAATCCTCTTAAAGCCGCTACTTTGCTTTGGCTTAGCCTTCGGATAACCTCCACCGACACACGCACACGGATAGTCCCCGAAACTCAGCCTAAACTCTCCGAGTGGCTCTAATGGCAAAGCGAATCCCTGCTCAGGTTCTAACGGATCAGCGCGGGCTTTAGCCGGTCACGGCCCCCAGAACGAGCGGGCCGCGCGCGCCGGTGTCGGTGCCTGACTGCGCGTCACCTCGAGCCAGCTGTGCAGCAGCTGCACCGGCTAATGAAACGTCCGTCCGTCGGATAATTGAGGCACCGCCGGCGACGGAAGCAACGGAGCGGGAACGCTCCGCCATCTCGGCTTACCGGGGATGGGGCGACGGGATGGGCTCTTTGCAGGGTGACACCGCTTTCTTTTAGCCAGCTACACAAATCCTCGTTTGACTTACACTGCAATGGTCTCGCCTCACACTCACTCAGAGCCGCCATAAGGAATTACTGAAATAGTACCGTGACCGTCAAAGAAGTAGACAGATTAGGAGTTAGCTACTAACAGAGCTCGTGGAAAGATGCAGTGGTGCAGGAACTACTCAAATCCTTCATTTAAGGAAAAGTAGGAAGATCGTAACACAAGCGTGTCACTTTGTTATAAGTGAAAGTCCGGTATTCAGAAATCCACTTAAGCTAAAAATAGGCTAGGTCATGTAATTATTGATGTAAAATCAAAATTATGTATCAAAAAACAATATAGCTGACGAAATATTATAGCCAATATTCAGCCTAAATGTTACCTCAAGTCTTTTTAACAGACATCTCAACACCTTTTTTAATCAGCAAACAAGTACACTTGAATGTTGGTGATGTAAAAAAGGAAAGATTACCGTTGGTGTGTGCTTCCACTCAAACATATTCGGGTCAAAAGTACAGAGCCTGCATCTCAAATGTAGAGCCTAAATAATCCAGTACTGTATAAACCCTTAAAGTGAGAGAATTAAACTGAGTAAATAACCTACTTCTAGTACTTCAAAAGACTTGCTACTGTAAAGCCTTAGAACTCTGATCAAGACATTTGCAAAGGAAGGACTCTACTGTAGGCCAAATCTGAACATATCCCCACGCCACCAAATCTGCAGAGCTCAGGTACGGAGAACAGTTAGAGTTACTCTTTTGTAGAGTACTTTCCATCATTCCTTTAGTTTTAGGGGTATGTGTGTCAATCGCGTTGTCCTGCACCAGACAGGAGACGGATCCTCACACAGCTCCGTCTGTACTGTCGCCACACCCTCAGTCACGAGCGACGCGAGCAAGCTGTCCTGCAGAACGGAGCACGGAGCTCGCAGGCGTCTCTCTCAGGACCGGAGAGTCCCCACTTAATCAAACCGCAGTCCCTTACACGCCGGTGTCTTGGGGACATGAACATGAAACGATGTCCACAGGGGACAGTTTTTACTTGCTCATAGGCACGGCTGCTCTACCGGGGCAAAGGGAACGTACCCTCATGTCTTCGCTTAAAGTTTGCTGGAATGATTTTCACTTGCTGCGATAGGAAGTGAGCAGGGTTTTAAAACGCTATACAACCAGTGTAACCTCCTTTAGGACACTCCCTAAATTACAAGTTTATTTTCTTCTCTTGAAGGTTTCTGTGCTTGTATCAAAAGTGCCCTGCCAAAACCTAGTCGTATCTTTGGAAATCATTTTAACCCGAACAACGCAATGCATTTATTATTTTGTGCCCGGAGGTTTATTGAATCATCATCACCTTCCCCATCACACTGCGCAGAAATCTACAGGCTGCTTTGCAGAGGAGAGATGAATCCCATGTTTAACTCTCTCGTGGCCGTCCTCGCTCTCCTGGGTCTGTACTCCATCAAACGCGCTGCCACGGCCAACTCCGCACCCGGCAGGCGAAGCTGTCGGACAGTGACGTATAGCTACAATTAGCCCGGCAAAGACTTCAATTATGATAAACACCCTTCAGCCCTCTTAGGCCATGATTAACAGGCGCTCCGCCACTCGTGCGGACCCGATAGAGATCGCGTCGTTTCGCGTCATCACGTCTTCGGCTGGGTAATAAACTACACGGCGGACGTTCCGCGTCTCGCCTCCCACCTCTCCGTTTCCACACGCGCAGCGGGGAGGACGTGGCCGATGGCCATCTTTATCATTTACACTTGGGCAACAATGCAGCGGTGCTTTGCGCGACAGCGAATTTAAATGGAGAGAGCCAGGAGGCGCGCGACGCCACCACGCAAGCGTGTGCACGCGCAATAGTGTGGCGCGAGCGAGGAGAGGCGAGATAGAAGGATCGCCTTTCGACTGTGTTCTGTCAAGGGAGAAATTACACACTTACTGATTTTTTTTCTAAAGACGACGGCCTCCATAGATCATACCGCTGGATTTACGAGCCAATTTTCAACATGAAATATAGACACCAGGAATCAATTTTGCCTGTTTTTCGGTTCTGACCCCCAAAAGGCTCCCAGCTGCAGGCTGCCCGGGGACCCCTCACCGACGTCTCCCACTGGACCTCCTGACGCCCCTGATTCACAAACCATTTCAAAATGACCAGTTTGGAGATGCAATACCGATAACATCTCCGTGTTCCTCTTAAAGGAGGTCACGGTTTGGTCATCATAACTGAGACTGTAATAAGCGTTTATTATCTGAAACCATCGCCACACCACGAGCTACCGTTTTTTAGAGATGTGTCCAAAACAACACTGGTATGAACCCGGACGCTAAAAACATCTGAAGGCATTAAAAGATAGTAGAAGGACAAAGCTAACTCCAGAAGGCAAGCAGACCCTCCTCAGTGTTAACAAAGCAGGTCAGGCATACATAACGGGGTTAGGCGAAGCTCGGGCGAGAGGAAACCTGACACGGCGCGTCGATTAGAAACGTTTCCGTGCTTTCTAACGCTGTAACGAATTTTCTCCGCTCGCTTTCGTCGTCATCAATTCATGACGTCGTGATGAGCGAGTTAGCTCGCGCTGCAAGCTCATGCCGCTCCCTCCGTTATTGATGGAGGCGCGTGACAGCTCATTTTGCAGCGCGGGCGGAGCGCCGTTAAGGAAACGCAGCAGGATCGCACACACCTAAACAATAAGGAGGCGGCCGAACACGTGCGTCTTTCAGGTGGCGTGTGATTAAATTCGCTTCCCCCCCGCTGAAAACACCGTTTATTTGCACACAAAGTAACTCCAAAATAAGCGCAGTACGGTGAATGACAAGCAATTAGAATGCTCGCGCCGCAGTGGCCACTTGGTTGTAATGAGCCAGACCGTATCTAACGAAATATATTTCACCCAAAATAAAACGTTATTACAAAACACACCTCATTTCCATAACCACACCAACATGCCCGAAAGTAAAAGAAACATTTAATAGACGTTAATGATCGGGATTAACAGAGAGTGGTCCCAGTACAGTTGTAGTCTGTAGAGTCCGGCCATCATTGCCATATTGCTTAAAAAGAGTTGGGATTGCATGAGATAAGTAGCTCACAAGAAAAAACAAAAAATATTACAGGTGTAAAAAACAAAACAAGTCACAGTCTGTACATGTAGTTCAGAGGATGGAAAACGTAAATCTACAACCAACCGGATCCCTTCCCATATGGTTCACTCTTCATTCCCAGCAGGTAGTGGTGCACTGTCTCCCTCCCCATTACGT
The DNA here is from genome assembly GCF_041902795.1 of Electrophorus electricus. Taxonomy (NCBI): domain Eukaryota; kingdom Metazoa; phylum Chordata; class Actinopteri; order Gymnotiformes; family Gymnotidae; genus Electrophorus; species Electrophorus electricus. The sequence continues at coordinate 12,991,224 of NC_137521.1, forward strand.
CGTGAGCAAGTCTCCTCCTCTGGGGTCTGTTAGGTCAGAGCTGAGCAGATGTGTGTAAGCGGTAGAACCGGACGTCACTACAGCTGGTCTGGTCCAGAAGGGTGAAGAAGGGACCGCAAAGAGGATCGAACAGGAGAGGAGGACAGGGGACACCTGGGAAGGGCATGTCCACAGGACGGACACGACCCGCAGGGCCCATGAAAAAGCTTATGGGTGAAACCCAGCAAGTGGCCCATCATGTCACAGTACGAGCGCACCCCAACGCACAGGCTCCCGGAGATGCAGACTGCTCAAGAACGCTCCCATGCCTTTTCCCGGAAGCTTTCGGCGGAATTCCAAACGCGATCCATGTCAGGGTTTCTTCATTTTCTTGATGGAGGAGGAGCTGGAGGCAGATTCTCGCCGTTTCCGCTGTAGATTAGAAAGTTCAGCGTGAAACATTTGCCACTGTAAAAATAAACAAAAACATTCCACATTTTCTGCGTAACAGACAACAGTTTTCCATTACAAAAAAAGGCTACAGCAGCCTAGTCACCAAAAGCATCATTACTACCGAGTATAAAAACCTGCAATGTAATGCTTATGTTTACTTTGACCAACAGCAGACGGGGGTCGCCCTTTAGCCACGTACCGAGTTTGGTGTGAGTGGCCCTCCCACCACGTCAATGATCTGTTCCTTGGCTTCCGTTTTGATGTCATCAGCGCCGGGCCAGGCCTGGCCGTCAGGACCCCCCACGGTCTCACTCTGGGGTGTGGCAGCACCCCCTGCCTTTAGCAGAGCGTCATAGCGGTGGTGCAGCATCTGCTGCTCATACTCGCAGTTGCTGTGGGCCTGTTTGAGCTCGTAGACCAGGACCAGGTCACTGCGAAGCTCGTTAAACATCTGCACGATCTCCTCCGTGGGCATCGGATTCAGATCTGAAAGCCAGTCGACACATTTTCTATCACAATTACAGCGTTTGGCAGACACGTTTACCCAGAAGCACTTGCATACTTGTGTAGCTCCCTGGGGATCAAACCCACAGCCGTGGCCTTGGTGCCGACTGTACTGAGCTCGGCCGTCTGAGCTATGGAGAGCATGCTAAACCCCCGTGTGCATATGTCTTGGGCATTTTTCCTACTCCTTTATCTAACACATTTGACTAATTAAGTTTACTCTCAGAAACTGTGCAGACATGGGGTACTAGAGGACTAGGACTAAGATTAGGACCGGCATTAGGCCTGAGATTATATCATTTACATTAGATAATTTGTATGCAGTGTGTTTTGGAAAAACTACATGAGAGATTTGGTGGCTAATTCACTCATTTATTAGCGTAACTGTCTAATATGTCATGTAGATCCTTTAAAGACGGGGCAGGCTTTATGCTCATGAAGCATTAAGACCATGGTAAACAATTCATCTGATCTATATTTGATTGGAACACCATGGCTGTAGGATGGGCCTTCCCACACATCCTGCCATGTCTGTGAGAGTGTCTGGTTTGGAGAGTACTCACCTACTCCTTGCTCCGTGAGGATCTGCTCAATGGCTTTGATCTTCTTCTGTCCCACAGAGCTGGGCAACTTCATCTGGAACAAATACACATCCATTCAATTCCTTCAAAATCAGTAGAGACTACTATCAAAATACACACGATGAATTTAGTAAAGCTTTAGTAAACCTGTAACCAGGGTTCAAGCCATGAAGGTCTCACTGTAAAAGTCATTTACTGAAACTTCAAACAATAACTCTCTCACAATCTTATGCATAGCTAGCCTCCTAAACTCACACACACACACACACACTTCGTTGGACTATAGCCTGCAACCGCTCTAGTTATGCTACATGTACATTTATTAACACAGCCACTAAAATAACTGGCACTAAAGGATCAGCTATCATCCCCTGTTCCTCCTCATGCATCACTGTGGGAGTTTGTCTACTGTGTTACTGAGATGTAATCAGCTTTACACTGGAGAGACCAAGAGAAGACCTGCTGATCACTGTGTTAAACACCTTCAGAATTAAGGATGCGTCATTTCTAGTGGCAAGATATTTTAATACTAATGGACACTGCATTAATGACATATTTGTTTGCATAGTTGGGCAGTGGTGGCTCGAAGGTTAGGGTGCTTGACTTGTGGTTAGGTTGCTGGTTTGAGCCCCGCTGCTGCAGAGTTGCTGCTGTTGGGCCCCTGAGCAAGACCCTTAGCCCTTGGTTGCTCCTGTCTAGGTTTGGGGTGCCTGCCAGTATCCTAGCCCACACCCGTTGCTGGCATTGATGGCATGACTTCTACTTTACATGTATAAACTGTATGGCTCCTCATACTGCTAATTCAGAAGCACTTTGATAGCACAGCTGATGAAGGACCTTTGTCTGAAATGTTGTTTCTCTGGAAACTGTGCAATTTACTACAATTTTGAATTTCTAACTATATAATTATATATCTAACACAGACACACACACACACACACACAGAGAATATGGCATACAGATGAACCGCTGAACAAGACAAAACTGCAGATCTGAATTCCATGAGGTTGAGCAGAGGGGTCATTAGCACCATTAAGCCCAGAAGACCACGTGAGGGAAAGAAAGTGAGAAGCGAGATGAAAATGAGGTCATCTTTCAGCTGTAACGCCTGCAGAGCAGCTCAGCCACGCGCGCGGAAACCAACATCAGAGCGGGACGTTATGAGCAGTGCGCTTAACGCACTGCAGCTCCCCTTCATCAGTCTTTATGATGAACGCGCTTCCTTTGGATGCTGTGCTGTTGCACCTGTAGCACTGGAAACGAGTCACCCCATCAGCCAATGGCAGAGCGCCCTACGGTAGCCCGGCGGTGTCCGCCAGCAACGGGAGAATTTCGGGTTTGAACTGAATCTGGCCCTGAGGTTTAGGTGCCAGTGTGGCACCACATGCATGGGAAAACATGGAACCTGCCCCTCTACTGGGAGTAATGGACACCAGATGAATGGAAAACACTTGATTAAACTTCATTCAACTGCATTTCAAAGTGCACCAAATCCAGATGCCTGTGCCGAAACGAAGACTGTCAGCATTGGACGAGGCTGGACTCACCCGCTGGCTGCGCAGGGACACTCCAGCTGACTTGAAGTCAGGGAATTTGATTCCTGCGGTCTCAGGTACAGCCTGGAAAAGGACACATGACGCACGTAATCAGTGGTGGTGTTGAAGTAGCCAACGCCAACACTGAACTTACACACACCACACACACATCTGACCGGTGAGCCACTGCACACACAGGATGCAAGACTAAGTGTTCCTTAACCCACTTTGAATCAGTTACAGTTTAGTACCTTCCCTGTTGTAACACAACTAATTCAGTTCACAAAGGAATGTATCGCTGACTAAGTCTTTCACGTGCCCAGGCCGCTGCTCTACAACCCCAGGATGGTGAGGTGTGTCGAGGCGGTTACCGGTTTCTCCGCCTCCCTTTTCTGCGGCAGTTTCTTCTTGGTGGCCTTGCGCTCTGCACGGCGCATCTCCGTGGTGCTGTCGGCAGCTGTGATGAGCTTCTGAAGGTCCTGGGCCTTCTTCTCACGCTCCTTCTTACGCATCTCGATCTTACGGAGCTCCTGGATGAGGTACTCCTCCTCTGCCACCTGCAGCGGCATAGGGAAGGGCCAAGGGAAGGGGCGGAGCACATGAGGGGGTGGGGCCACACGTGTAATGGAGAAGAGGGGAGGGGCAAGTGCAGGGCACATCATTAATGTCAAGGAATTAAGATCAGGGAATCCCAATCCCAATTGATTAAAACTGATAGATGCACTACACTGCCAGAAGTGTGTGGACAACAGACGCATCTCAGAGCAACAACAGCCCAACCTGAACACCGGAGTAAACTGAGCATGGCACCCCGATGTGGTGAAGTGAGCAGAAGCTAAAAATCACTGTGCCCTGTTGCTTCACTCATGACAGAGTCCCAAACGGCGGTACAAGAACTGTGTGCCAGGAGTTTCATCAAACGGGTTTTTCCCCCCTTTTTTTTGGAAAGACAGGGGATACAAGTTTCCGAAAAAAAAAGTTTCTGAGTAGTATCATTATGCATAGAATAAAGCAAATAAGCTTTATCACAATCACCAGTCTCCTGGGGCTTAACCTAACCTGCAGCGTTTCAGATGTGCTTTAGACCAACACATCTCAGACCTTACTTTTTTTGTATAGGCTGCCCCCTACAGGCCAAACATGTAGGTGCATTTCAGATTATTTACTGCAGCTCATTGCACAAAACATACAAGAATGACTTATAGGATAGCCCAGTTAGCACTATACAATTTAGAACACTATAAAGCAGCTGTAGACTTTATTCACTGGTAACATTTTGACAAAAATTCACACTAAAGGACTACCAGGGAGAAGATGATTCCAGAACTGATAGAGCCGTGTTGGCAGCGTGCCTTCACGCCGCGTCAGGCTCGCCTGTGCTCCCGTACCTGTTCAGGTGTACGGTTGAACAGCCTGTCCAGCTGCTCTTTCCTGCGTCTCTCGTGCCCTGCATCGAAGATGTAGACCTTGGGCTCAGTGCCCGTCACGGCACGCACCTTCGCCAGCTTCCCGCAAATGTTGTAATAACGTTCCTTCAGATCCTCCACAGAACGCTTCTGGAAAACAGTGAGGCCATTAGCCATTAGCTTTCTTGCCAAAGATGACAGAGAAAACATACAAACCCCAGAGAGACCCCATGACAGTAACCATCTCAAAGGTAAAAATTTCAAGCTGAGGAAAGGTTAACAAATTAAATAAATTAGTAAATAAATGAGTTTGGTAAATGGGCAATACAATGTTTTTTTTTTTCCACGGTTCAGTAGCAATCATGCAACTGCAGGTAAAAACTGTCCTGTGGACAGTAAACAAAGCCCCTCCACCGTAACCGAACAGAATGCCTGTCCACTGAGCACAGGGGGCAGTTACTCTGTACTGCTGGTGGTCGTAGCGGTCGTGGACGACGACGAATCGCAAGTCAAAGCGCTTGCACAGGTCAAACAGGTGATCTGTTTCTGCTTTAGTCCAGCCGTCATCATGGAGATACATCTGGTACTCCTGCTCGGAGTATACAGGCACTTGCACAGTCTGAGAGATACAAAAAAAAAAAACCCACAAAAGTAAATTTAGGATAAAATTTTTACAATTGCCATCTTGACTCACAAATGCTGATACATAAGAACATCATCAGATTTTTTCTCCTTTATAGAAATCTGCATCCCTCTCATTTTTTCCTCCATTGTGATTTAGCTCTCGCTGACCTTACACCTTCCTCCCCTCCCCCGATGCCTCTCTGCCCACCTTGTTGAAGCGGGCGAACGGGTAGTCCTTCCCCTCCTCCACCGCGCGTCTCCAGTGGTGGAACACCGCCCCATCCTTTCTGGCTGGGTTGGTGAACGGCATCCACTTCCATGGCCTCACTCTCTTACAGCCCAGTTTGGCCTTCACAGTGCGGTAGCCCTGAGTGGTGTCGCTGGGCAACAACGGAGGAGCATCCCTGCAGACAGGCGGACGGACAGACAGAAAATAAATAAAAACTGATCAGAGGGAGAAAAAAAACAGTGAGCGAGAGGAGTGCGTTTGTGCTAGGTAAAACCAGAAGTCACCAGTGATGCTAGGTCCAAGTAAAACAACATTTCAAGGCCAGTGCTGTGGTTAGATCAAACAGGAGTTATGTTGTACTTTTTGTCTGAGTAGAGCAGTGCGTAGACTTCTCTGTGCATTCCCTCTGGCCTCTTGAAAGTCAGTGTCTCTGTGGTTTTCTTTACCTTTTTCTGAAAACCGAACGGATGAAAATTTGTTAATTTACGCCATCAATTGCAGTTGACGTCTCTTTGTTGCATGAAGAAACACAGCAATCATCTTGAATAATAAGTTATTTCAGTGTAACGTATTGCAGTAGAGGGATCTTACCTTGTCTGAATTTATAATATCTTTCTTACTGATGGGTCCGGCTTCGTTCTCTGGTCCTGCCAGCTCCAGAATATCTCTGACATCCGCGCCGGTCGCCATGGTTCTAGGTAAAGGCAGACGAACTAACGTGTTGACAGACCCACACAGAGAACATTCACAAAACACCAGTGGTTTAAAGACAAATGGGAACACCGTGGACACGGCTGTCTGGCTACGCAGACACAGTGGGTACCACTATCTCAGTGGTGAAGGTACTGGACTTGTAATCAGAAGGTTGTTGGTTCAAGTCCCACCACTGCCAGGTTTCCACTGTTGAGACCCTGAACAAGACCCTCAATTACTCAAGTTGTACTCAGTCAGAATTGTAAGTCGCTTTGGATAAAAGCGTCAGCTAAATGCCTTGAATATAAATGTACTGCTTATAACACCTCAGATGTGTGGTACAAGCCAGCCGGACACGCAGAGTTAACGGAGCTTTTTATTTAATAAGAAGCAGCTCAATAATTCATACGTATGTTATTCACACCTGGAAATGTTCCACTGTAGCAAAACAACGAGGTGATGTAGAAATTAACAGTTAACCGTCATGAATCTTTAACAGTAAAATATACGGCTGTACATATACAGTTAGCTAGCCTAGCCTAGCCTAGCTAGCGCCAACCCATATGAACCAACGGGAACTCATTTAGCTCGCTAGCTCACATGCTAATACACAGGAAATGGAAGCGTAGTTCCCTTGTCTTTATAAACGGGTCGTTAATGTATCGCCCACATTTCTAAAGCATCAATAGACAGGTTATCCTCCCCGTACCTGAGGCACTGCTCTCGTCTCCACAGGATGAGCCCTTTATCCGTCCGCCCGCTCGCGGGTGCACTGGCTAGTCGTTCCGTTCTTTGATGGTTTTGTTCAGCCTCGTCGCCGCGTGCACACGTTCGCCCCCTGGTGGCGTGGAGTAGGTCCGCCAAACGACCGCCCCCGGTTCAGTCTTACAAACCAGTCAAAACGATGTACTGGGTTTTAATGGTCCGAGTAACTTTATTCATTTAGCCACACAGCATCGATTTTTTTCCGCAATGAAATATTAAACAGAACTAAATATAACTGCATCTGGCCATAATTTTAAAAATCAAACACTATTTCAATCATTTGAAAGCTAACATGTTTTTCAAACCTATATGTCAAATTACCGATGAAAGTCACAAATACAAGTTAAATACAACAATTTCCAAAGTCATGCAGAGATATCCATGCAAGGTTTTCTCTGACCTAGTCTGGAACTACTTTAGATTAGAATATCAAACTTCAGACACTACAGAACTAATTGTCTACATCACATGACAACTGAAATGCAATACTTAACTATTTAAAACAACTATTCTCCGTTACCGAGAACCATGACTTGTCTTGACACAATGCAGATTCTTTTTGTGAATACACAGTGAATGTGTTTAATGAATCACTTTAGTGATCACATTTCTTAAGGTATTGAGTGGAACAAAGTCACTATAAACTATATTCTAGGGGTTTGGTGAAAGGTCCCTTACAGAACAGTTGCACATGTGAAAATCTTCTATGTGGAGATCTTTGAGAGCCAAACAGTGATGCCCAACACAAAACTCTTAATACATTCTTAATTACACATTTATCAGACGGTCATGCAAAATTTCCTCAAAATCAAGCAGGAAACTTCCGTTTACAGCGGTATGTGATGCTATTTATCTCTTTGGCATACAGGGGAAAAAAACCCTCTATTAAATCACTCTATTAAATAAAGAGCATGTCATCAGTCATAGCATTTCCCGAGGCAGACGTGATGAAGAATGCTGACTCTTCCTCAGTCTCTGCCACCCTGCTCTGGCTGTGCTAGTCCAGGGGGAGTGTGACTCTGGTGCGCACACGCTCACGTTTGACCTCCCGTTCCCTGAGAAAGGCCTGTAGTTTGTGGGTGGAGAAGTAGACCACCGAGTCTCTGTGGGGGCGCCGCTCCCCTAGTACCCAGGGGTCCTGGAGGCACTCTGCGGCCGACGGTCTTCCCCTGAACAAACGCACAAACACTCAGACATTCACCTACCCAACACACAAACACTCAGCACTTCACCTACCCAACACATGCACACTCACACTCACCACTTCACCTCTTCTTCTAAGTACTGCATGCACATGCAAAATAACAGACTTTTTCAGAACCAGGACAGTGAGTGAGACGCTGACACTCACCAGGGCTTGGGGTTCAGCGTGCTCTTCAGGAAGTTGATAGCTCCTACAGACAGGCCTGGATAGCAGCGTCCAAACTGGATCTTTCCTTTCCTGATGTTGCGATCCCTTTCCCAGCTGAGCTCTGCGTGGAATGGGCTGTCTGCACTCAGCCTGACACAACAGAAACCACAGTTGTGCATGCAACATGACACACACATACATATACTGTATACAGACATATGCACACATACATGAGAACCTTTGTTGGGCCACTTACATGATAAACGTCAGAAGACCAAGAGCCCAGATATCTGTAAAAGGTCCAACACCTTGTCCTTCCAAGATCTCAGGAGCTTTAGGAAGAACAATGTAAACTGACAGACAGAGCAGAAGACAAACAGACATAAAAGAGCCGTCCTACATCAAACAGCTACAGCTCCCTTAGCAGGAGGCAGATGAGCTGAAAGCAAGAAAATGACATAAAAGGAGGAGCACTTGGATCAGAGTGCTTACACACCTTTGTTGTGCGTCTTCTCTTTGACGTGTTCGGCGTTAAGCGTGTGCCCCGGGGTGAAGGACTGGGCGGAGCCAAAGTCCACAATCTTCACCACACTGCAACCGGTCACCAGCACATTGTCGGAGCTGAGGTCTAAGTGGACGATGTGACATCCGTGCAGGTATTCCACACCAGCCAGCACCTGTCTGAGGAGCTCAGTCACGTCCACCTCCGCGTACACATCCCTGCGGCACAAAACACCGTGGCTTCATACGCATCCAGGAAACCAGGCCCTGGAATAAACCACGTTACACGGCTCGTCTAGGCTAACATGAAAGAAAAGGGCTCTCGACCCGGAGCAGGACACAGAATGAGGGGTTTCTACTGTGAAGCTTCCTAATCTGAGATTATATACAAACTTCCAAAAAGTGCTTTACAGAAATATATTCTCTAGAAACAGAATAAAAGACAATAAAATGAGATCAAATAAAGGCTAAAATATAAGATATAAAAGTAGAAAATAACGTAGGCCTGATTTAACGTTCTTCAGTTTAACACACTGAAAATACCTGCACCACTCTGTGAGTGGGTTTAATACCTGCCCTCATTGACCTGCCCCCTCACAGCGTCCCCCTTCCCAGCCGGACGTTGGCGAGCGCCGCGGCCCAGGTGGTACGCGACAGTCTCACCTGTGACAAAGGTGGTGGAGGAGTTCTGGGCCAGCGCAGAGCTCCTCCACCAGCACCAGGCAGGAGGGGCCGAGCAAGGCGGCGTGCAGGCGGACGAGGTGGGGGTGGCGGAGCCGGCGCAGGACCTGGTACTCCCTCAGCACCAGCAGCCTCTGCTCGGGCCTGTACGGGGTCAGCTTCGCCGCCAGCTGCCCTGGGCTTCCGCTGTCCTCACACTGCATCACCACGCTGGAGCGCCCCCTGGTGTAACCAAGAGCTGCTGCTCTGTAACTGCTCTTATTACTAATGCATGTTGGCTAATTGTTGGCTAAGGATAAGCAGAGAGAAAAGCCTGCTTGGGGTTTTACTGCACATGTAAACAGGTTAGTCCAAAATCATGGCGGTTAGGCTGACTGGATATTCCAAATTGTCCCAGGGGGCTGTGGTTTCTGATTGAAAGTATGCTGTGCGCAAAATCGGCTGCCGAATCACATCGGTGAGTGTGAGTGATTGTAAAAGCTGATTTCTCTCTGTAAAGTGTCCTTGAGTGTGAGAAAGGCGCTATATAATAATAATAATAATAATAATAATAATAATAATAATAACAACAATAATAATAATAATGCCAATAATAATAATACCAATAATAATAATAATAATAATAATAATAATAATAATAAGCTCTTGTAAAGTCAGAGGTCTGGGCTGAAAATAGGTAAAGGACCGTTTTTATGTGTAGTTTGTCATCATTGTTATTTCATGTATTTTCTCATTTATCCACACAAACATCAAACACTGTATTTCTGAGGAACTCTGAGATTTGCTGCGTGTTCAATCCCATCCGAGAGGTCCAGATCCTGCACAGGCCAGGAGTGATGACCAAGTTCACATGAACTAAGAGTGACCACAACATCCGGGACTGGACAGAGATCTGAGGTGGCGATGGCATGGAAAAAGCAGCTGTGCGATACCTGTTGATCTCAGACAGGAACTTGAAAGATCTCTCCGATCCTAGGCCACCCGGCACCGTGACCTTTGACCCAGCAGATTCCGTCATCATCAGAGGAATGAGAGAGTCTGGGCAGGTAGAGAACAAGACGCAGCTCAGTGCAGGAAGCTTCGTTCAGCCTGACTAAGTGCAGCTGATGTATGACATACAGTTGCCATTTACTAGAGCTGACATTCTCCAGCTCTGGTAAATACAGCTGTGTTCTCACCAGAGTGGTACTGGCATTCTCCAGCTCTGGTAAATACAGCTGTGTTCTCACCAGAGTGGTACTGGCATTCTCCAGCTCTGGTAAATACAGCTGTGTTCTCACCAGAGTGGTACTGGCATTCTCCATCTCTGGTAAATACAGCTGTGTTCTCACCAGAGTGGTACTGGCATTCTCCAGCTCTGGTAAATACAGCTGTGTTCTCACCAGAGTGGTACTGGCATTCTCCATCTCTGGTAAATACAGCTGTGTTCTCACCAGAGTGGTACTGGCATTCTCCATCTCTGGTAAATACAGCTGTGTTCTCACCAGAGTGGTACTGACATTCTCCATCTCTGGTAAATACAGCTGTGTTCTCACCAGAGTGGTACTGGCATTCTCCATCTCTGGTAAATACAGCTGTGTTCTCACCAGAGTGGTACTGGCATTCTCCATCTCTGGTAAATACAGCTGTGTTCTCACCAGAGTGGTACTGGCATTCTCCAGCTCTGGTAAATACAGCTGTGTTCTCACCAGAGTGGTACTGACATTCTCCATCTCTGGTAAATACAGCTGTGTTCTCACCAGAGTGGTACTGGCATTCTCCATCTCTGGTAAATACAGCTGTGTTCTCACCAGAGTGGTACTGGCATTCTCCATCTCTGGTAAATACAGCTGTGTTCTCACCAGAGTGGTACTGGCATTCTCCATCTCTGGTAAATACAGCTGTGTTCTCACCAGAGTGGTACTGGCATTCTCCATCTCTGGTAAATACAGCTGTGTTCTCACCAGAGTGGTACTGACATTCTCCATCTCTGGTAAATACAGCTGTGTTCTCACCAGAGTGGTACTGGCATTCTCCAGCTCTGGTAAATACAGCTGTGTTCTCACCAGAGTGGTACTGGCATTCTCCAGCTCTGGTAAATACAGCTGTGTTCTCACCAGAGTGGTACTGACATTCTCCAGCTCTGGTAAATACAGCTGTGTTCTCACCAGAGTGGTACTGACATTCTCCAGCTCTGGTAAATACAGCTGTGTTCTCACCAGAGTGGTACTGACATTCTCCAGCTCTGGTAAATACAGCTGTGTTCTCACCAGAGTGGTACTGACATTCTCCAGCTCTGGTAAATACAGCTGTGTTCTCACCAGAGTGGTACTGGCATTCTCCATCTCTGGTAAATACAGCTGTGTTCTCACCAGAGTGGTACTGACATTCTCCATCTCTGGTAAATACAGCTGTGTTCTCACCAGAGTGGTACTGGCATTCTCCAGCTCTGGTAAATACAGCTGTGTTCTCACCAGAGTGGTACTGGCATTCTCCATCTCTGGTAAATACAGCTGTGTTCTCACCAGAGTGGTACTGGCATTCTCCAGCTCTGGTAAATACAGCTGTGTTCTCACCAGAGTGGTACTGGCATTCTCCAGCTCTGGTAAATACAGCTGTGTTCTCACCAGAGTGGTACTGGCATTCTCCAGCTCTGGTAAATATGTGCCTACCTTCATATGGGACTGTCATGGAAGCAGGTGGTGATGGCTCACTGAACAGCCCCAAGCCCGTCTTGGTGACACAGGCCACTCTGAACACATAGCTTGGTCCTCTAGGTAACGCAGTGGCTACATAGCAACTGTCTGTAACGTTATTAGAGGACATTCTCCACTCCACCCCTGGAAGCAAATGAGAACGCATACTTAGTACGGCTAGAAATGGAAAACGCAACATGAAAGAGCTGAGAAACTATAGATGTGGGACCAAATGAAGGCACATACTAGCAGAGTCCTCAACCCCACCCGAGGAAACCCCTGTCCAGGGGAACCCCTCCATTACATAGCGTAGGTCTGTGGCTGAGGGTGAAGGGTTTGGTAACCTGATGGGTTGAATTAGTTGTGCAACAGGAGAAAAGTCTGAGAACGGTGTAGTGTGGAGACTCTCCAGTGCTGCGTATTGGGTTCGATATCGCTTCCTTCTGTTCACACTGTGTGTTAGGTCACACTGCGTAAGGGTTAGTATTGTTTCTTACCATTTACACTGTGCTGTACGCAGTAAGCGGCAGGTCCGCTGGACGGGACTGGCTTCCAGAACACCAGAACTCCACCGTCAGCCAGCTGGATCACATCTGGCCTGGATAGTGTTACTGATGTGTCTAGTGAAGCGTTATGAGAGCAACATTTTTAATAACACCGGGTTTTTAAAAGGAGTGTTTATGATTAAGAAGCCATGTCTAATGATGCTGGTGTGGTGAGTCACTGTAGTCCCGCCTACTCTTCACTATGCTGAAAGGGATTCGTAGGTTAGGAGGTGAGATCTCCACACCTTTGCACTTTCTGAAGCTCGGCAGTTTCATGGAGAAGAGCTTGGGCTTTCCCTGAGGGCTTCCTGAGAAGGTTTCTGATTGGCCAAAGTCTGGTGTGACACTGGATTTCTGAGGTGGAACAGGAGTCTTCAAAATCGAACCTGGCAGAGCAGGAAGGATATAAACAATTACATGTCAATACCCACCACACACTATTTGGGACGTTTCTAAAATGTTTCTGTTCTATTCATACTTGTATGATCCAATCTTTGTGTGTGTGTGTGTGTGTGTGTGTGTGTGCGCGCGCGTTTGGGGGAGAATGTTGCCCCAGTGTATTTAGGGCTCATGTTGTGTTCTAGCAAACCGTAACAGAAATTAATAGATTAAGATTATTAATAGAATCATAACTGATACATAACAGACTATTACATTGAAATTCTATTCCTGCAGACGACATTCAACAGTTTACCTCTTTTCTGCTCCTTGTCCTCTTTGCTGGGCTGCCCGGTGAACAGCCTGGTGAGACTGGAGGTGGACGCCCTCATCTTCTTCTTCAGAGCCAGGAGAGGAGCCTTCTGTGGTGGGCTAGTGCCTTCCGTGGTCGTCTGCCCTGAGCCCTCCCGTCTGGGGCTTGTCCACGACTGCCTGCGGAAGAAGCTGAGGAGTCTGGCCCTGCGTGCTTTGCCTCCGGTGGGCTCGGCCTGCAATGCTGGGGCAGAGGAGTGTCTCTGCAGGGCGTCTCTGCTGTCTGGAGTCCCGGATGAGACACGTACAGGGACCACAGAACTTTGCCTCCACACCTTGTCCTTCTTACTCGTGAGCGCATTGCACGTTTCGCGCTGTGATCTCATCTCCATGTCCTCATCCTCCGAGTCCTGTAAGAGCGAGCACTCTGACGCCTTTCCAGATGACTTTTCTGAGTTGCTGTAGTGTCTGCGCTGCCTCTGTGACACTAGCAGAGGGCTGCCAGAGACACCCTCACAGAAGCCGCCCCTGCTGGATGCATCCGAGTCGGTCCCAAGCATGGAAGACACAGCGAGAGACAGCTGAGAACCAGCTATGTTCTCTTCTCCCTCCAGGGCTGCTGACTCCTCCCCTGGCTGTGATTGGCTGTCACGTGTGAGAGACCCTGAGCTGACTGGCTGCTGCTCCATGATATTCCATTGAGTCTGTGATGTCAATTTTGCCACAGCTCCAGGGCTCAGACTTGGGCTCGGGGCTACCGATGGACATCCTGACATGTTCTTAACCAGGACCTCTGGGATGTCATCTTCCTCTTCATCAATGACATCATGGCCATTTTCCCAATCGTCCCCCAGCTTCCTCTGCTCCGTCAAAGCTGTCAAACGTCTCATGGATTCATCCAATGACCTTCTCATCCTCTGGACATTCGGACAGGCGGGGACCGCCCCACGGCCGCGTGAGCCGCTCTGTCCACGCGCTGACACTGTATCCAGCGAGTCCTCCACGTACTCGATGAGCGGCTCTTTTGCCCTGCCGGCTGGCCGGCGCCCACGTTCCCGATTCCTGCCCCGGAGCTCGTGTTGGAGTGCCAGGTGCCGAGCGGACATAGGGGACAGCTGTTGGGAGCTGCTGTAGAAGGTGCTCTTAATCAGGCAGCTGCGGGGGATGCGCCTTCCACTGGCCACGCCCTCACCCCCCTCGCTGAGCTGCAGGATTGGCCCGCTGTCCTGCTGCTCCCTGCTGATTGGTGCCCCCATCAATTGCGTGTTTATTGGAGACTCCAACATAGAGCTCTGCGTTCGATCCTGACCCAAACCCTCATCCTCCTCATCCTCTTCCTCACTGCCTTTGTCTTCCTCACGGCTGGCAGGCTGGAAGAAGTCCCAGGAGTCCGTCTCGTCATACTCGGAGGATGAGGCACTGCTGGGGGAGGCACTGCTGACCTCGTGGGGGTCGCGAGGGGTCGTGACCGACACCTCACACAGCGGAGCATCTAGCAGCTCGGGGATTGGCCTCAAGGTGAGCACAGAGCCGAGACACATCAGGGAGCGCTGGGGACAGAAGACGAGAAGAGAGGGAGACGTGTAGAAAGAGAGATAGAGACAGAACAAGAAGAAAGAGAGAGGCAGATTGGGACAGAGGAAGCGAGGGAGGGAGAACGGAAGTGAGAAGCAGAGATTTCTTTCAAAACTACTGGAAAAATTACTTTAATACAATGACAAGCAGTAATAAGTAAATGAACAGATTTACCTGCCACTTCCTTCTGGAAATAAATGATTTTAGATTTTTTGTATTGATATCAAGTTCACCATCACTGTACTGACCCTATAAGAAAAAACAAATTACAAGATTTTGAGGAATTACCCATCAGATGTGTATAATATATATAT
The DNA here is from genome assembly GCF_041902795.1 of Electrophorus electricus. Classification (NCBI taxonomy): domain Eukaryota; kingdom Metazoa; phylum Chordata; class Actinopteri; order Gymnotiformes; family Gymnotidae; genus Electrophorus; species Electrophorus electricus. The sequence goes on from NC_137521.1 coordinate 13,006,325, forward strand.
ACACACACACACACACACACACACACACACACACACGAACAGATGTGTATAATGTGTACAATATACACACACACACACACACACGAGAACAGATGTGTATAATGTGTATAATATATACACACACACACACACACATGAACAGATGTGTATAATGTGTATAATATATACACACACACACACATGAACAGATGTGTATAATGTGTATATATGAGAACAGATGTGTATGATATAATACAGCCCACCTCAAACCACCTGTGACTCAAACATTCTAATGCTGAAGGTCTCATCCTGTAAAAGAAAACCAGCCATTAATTTCATTGTCACACAGACATTTTACACACACACACACACACACACACACACACACACACACACACACACACACACACACACACACACACACACACCTGACAGGTTTAAATAACCTTACCAATGGCTTGTAAGGAAACAAGTGTGTGACAATCAGCATTCTGGAGTGCGACCTCTGCAGGTGAGAGGAGGAACTGCCCCAGGTCTCTTACCCTGGGTCTCGCTGTAAGAGTCTGTGTAGGAAGTCCTGGGCCAGCTGACTCCTGCTGCAGAGCTCTGGACTGCCCCAGTGCAGGACCCCCTCAGCCACCATGGTCAGAGTGGCACGGTCATTCTCACCCAGAAATGGGCAGTGCCCTGTCAGACTGCCAAAATAAAAGCCCCAGTCACAACAGCAGTGACAGCCATACGGTTAAAAGGACAACTAAAAAAAATACATTGAAGAGTCAACAACAAAGGAGTTAAAAGGAAATTAATCAAAGGTACATTTAATTATTACAGTAAGGAGATCAAGGAATAAACATTTATTGAAATACTTCATTTTGTCTTACCATAAGTAAGCAACAACACCAACAGACCTGAAATAAAAACCCAAATGTAGCACAGAAGGGTTAATCATTTACGTTTATACAGCAAGGCTCCTGCATTTCAGAAGGACCTCTCTAAATTCAGCCACTAAACTGAATCAAACACAGAGAAATCCAAGCACCAGATGTCTGTTGTTGCCGTCACTGGTTCTCGGTGCACAATTTCAGGGGCCACAAATTCTGGAGTCCCAAACACACTGTACTGGTGTCTAGAAGGGTCAATCTCCTGGCTAAACCCAAAGTCACAGATTTTAACCTCTTCTCTCTCTGGTGAAACCATTAGGATATTGTCAGTCTGCAGAACAAAGAAAATGAATATTAAGTGAATATTAATATTAATCATATTAAATTAATTAAATAAATATTACATTAAAGTTAAACATAATATTTTAGGGGATTTTAGTTTACTATTCTTTGCTACAGAAGCCTCTGAATTTCACACCTCTGTGGCAAATCCGTTAAACTATTGACTTACTTTAATATCTAGATGTAGGACGTTCACACTATGAATATATTTAATGCCGTCCAGAACCTGCTGAATGTACACCTGGACCTGAGAGGCGTCAACACACAGCACACAGACAACAGTCCAGTCACAAAAGAGGCAAACAAGGCCACAAAGGTTACCAGTGCGTGGAGTGACTCATTACCTGTCTCTCCGTGACGGAGGACTTCAGGAACAAATGATCCAACAGTCCTTGTGAAGAGCAGCTGTAAAAAAACATGTGGCAAGATCCAGCTACACACAACACCACTCATGAAGTCACACAAATAATTACAGCCAGCTTCAATGCCCACATCAAGTCTATTTTTCTCCAATTCCCCAATTCTATATTTCCCCTGATTCCCAAATTCTATAGTGTATATTTCCACAATTATTTCTATATAGTATTCAACTATATTCTGTTTTTGGCTTATCCCAGTTTTCCTTGCTAATTTAGTAAGTCTCCTCTGTCACACCACAGCTGCCAATCAGGGAGAGCGAGGGCTGTCACATGCTTCCTCCATGCAGCCAATTATAACAATGTTTTGAGCTGCAGCTCATGCAACATCAGCGGGCGGAGTTACACACTCGGATAGCACTATCCATCCTTTTCTTATGCATGAGCTCACAGAGACCCATGATTGGCCGTGTTGCTGTAATTGACAGGGGAGAGTGAGTATGTCACACCCCCTCCCTCAGGCTCCTCCCCACAGATGGCCATGGCATGATGGGGGATGGTATTCTTAGGGCCAACACTTTACATCTCTCACTTGACTGGCAGACAACTTCACTTTAATACTCTTTTTAATACTTAGTTAAAGCTTTCGGCACAAGAGTAAGATGCTTTGAAGGTCCCTACATCTCGGTGACGAGGACGAGGGTATGGCTTGTACAGAAGACATCGAGGAGACAAGCCAGTCCAGGGTGGGAGAGTCGAGACAGCAGGTCTCTCTCCTGGTAGGCCTGTGTGCCACTCCTCAGGGGGACAAACTTGGCCGCGAAAACCTCCCCGCTGCGCCGGTGGCTGAGTCGCTTCACTACCCCGAATGTCCCCCTTTATGCCCCAGAGGAGGACAACAACATCTCACCACGAAAGAACACTGATAACAGACACTTCTCAGGCGATGAAAATACATATATAATAAAGAAATAGCCAAACAAACACTTATGAATCCTGGTACCTCCCGATCTCCTCATGGACACTGTACACGGAGTGGAGCTTCCGCCTGCCACCCACCTCCACCACTCTCTTGTCCTCCACCCCCTCAAACTCCTCTGGACCTGAAAAAGTAATAGTGAAAGTAATAGTGAGTGGCTTCACTGTTCACTACAATATTTCCAAACTCACTTGCCCATCTTTACCCTCATAAAGCACAGCCTCATGACACCAGCGCAATTTCTGCACTGGACTGACATTTGACAACTGAAATCGCAAAAAAAGAGAAATCCTGTAAGGATGGGAATTCTGTGGTAATAAATCCATCAGGACGGAACGTAGCCGCTCCTGCCGGTCACTGCTCACCTGCGTCCACCGTGAGCTGGGCGTGGCAGGAGGCGTGGCCTGAGCTGTTTGTGGCAGTGCAGGTGTATGTGCCACAGTCAGCTATTCCTACACCCTGCAGGGTGAGAGAGTAGCAGAGACCACGCCGGATCTGTTCACCAGCGGGAAGTGCCACACCATCCTTACACCACACGAAAAACAGAGAGGATTATGGGACCTCACCTTATAGTGCAGCCTGCAGCAGCCATGAATTAAAGTGCATTCCATATCAGACTGATGTTATAGAGACAATGAGACATTACTGAGATCTCTAGTTTGATGACATGTTAAAGCTCCTTTCTGGGTTTGTTTTTTGATTGCAACTTTTGATAATACAAAAGTAAATTTCACAAAACTGAAACTGTCCTATATGTAACTGGTTACAAAATCAAAGTATGTGTGATTGATCCCTCGGTACCTTGTACCACGTGACCTCTGGGACAGGCTGTCCTGTTATCAGGGCAGACAGTGATGCAGGTTGACCAGGTCTCACATGCACGTCCTCCATGGTCACCTGCACCACAGGTGGGACTGAAGAAACACGTTTAGTTATGAGGCTGTTACTTTTACCACAGGTATGAGAATTCCTACTGAACACCTGCTGTTCAGCCTGCCTGCAAGCGTTGGTCAAGATGAAAGCAGCAGCTGACAGCAGTGTAGGTGGCCAGGACATCAGCCATCATTTCATGTTAAAGACACTCCACAGTAAACATGACATTACCTGTACGACAGCTTAAAGACAGCGAACAGGTTTACCTGAGTTTTCATTCTCCCGGGTCTCTGAGACAGCACGTGTCTTTTCGAATGGGCTACTCGGTTGTGTCTCTTCAACTTCCTGTGCGTCGCCGGTTTGAGAGTAGCTGCAGACGACACATACACCTCGCAATAATCATGTACACTTTAAAGCATCTTTATTGTTTTAAACATTTAACCCTTTAAATGGGATGTGTGGATTCTGTTTTCTCCTGTTCTATTCACATTCCAGCAGGTCGTATTCTCACTGTAGGAAGAGACTGCCTTGTTTCTAATGAATTAGCTTCAACTGTCTAGACTGTCTGACAGGTTCCTACCCATTCAGAACAGCCTCACTTAGAAGGATCAGGCCAACCCCAGCAGATCAGAGACTGCTGCAGGAGTCCTCACTCACTGCTGCTGTTCTCTCTGTCCACCGATCATTGCTGCACGTAAACTATTTTTCCTCATACATTTACATGTTGCTGTTGATTACTCTGAGGTTCCTGAGGCAACTGACACAGTGAGAATCTGTGTGATCTAAAGCCAGAGATAAAATATTCAGACCAGTTAGCCTTTGACACCAACGAGCCAGGGGTCAGGCATGTACAAATGTGGACTCACGCTGTGGAGGGTCCAGATAGAAAGAACAAGTGGGAGAGGTTCTGCACCAAAGTACCAGACCAGGCATCTGACTGTGGCTCTGTAACAGAGAGAGAGAGAGAGAGAAAGAGAGAGAGAGAGAGAGAGAGAGAGAGAAAGAGAGAGAGAGAGAAAGAGAGGGGGAGAGAGAGAGAGGAGGAGAGAGAGAGAGAGAGAGAGGGGGGGAGGGAGGGAGAGAGAGAGAGAGAGAGAGAGAGAGGAGGGAGAGAGAGAGAGAGAGGGAGGGAGAGAGAGAGAGAGAGAGAGAGAGAGAGAGAGAGAGAGAGAGAGAGAGTCAGCATCTGCAAGAGCATCTATTTCTCCACTGCTACCAGAGTCTGAACTCAACCAATAACTCCTCATCTCCTTCTGTCACTTTATACCACTAATTTTTACATTACTTACCTATTTCTTTATGTTTCACAGCTTTAAAAAAAACTCTCTGAAATCCATTTGTATGGTATGAACATATGTTGTGTCTAGAGAGCGTGATATTAATGACATCCAGGAGTGTCAGGGTCCTGTGGTAGGCTCGATGGCTGGCCTCTCTGTCTCTCTCTCTCTCTCTCTGAGACTTTTATATGTTGTTTGGTCTGGCAGGTGGGACTTCAGTGACTGTTTAGTACGTCACAACTGAACCTACACTGAGCCATAATACATGGCGCTTTCTTGCATTACAGAATTCTTCTTCGTTGCCATGCATTTTACCTCAAACATACCACAATAAAATCAGCATGTATGTTCTGTTAAGCACTATAGTCACTCTAGGACTATTAAATATGTGCATTTGTGTGCATATTTGTGGTTTTTGCCAGAAAACAGCAAACGCTTACCTTTATAACTGCAGGAATACAATCAGCACTTACAGGACACAGCCGTAATTGGCACTTTGCTTCGTAAAACACGTGTATTTCTAGACAGAGACTGGCAGGGTCAGACCTGGAGAGGCCTGTGGGTAGCAGGGGGCCGGACTCTTAAACAGACCTGCCACACAGGTCTCACAGTGGACTGAGCACATGACTAGGGTTGAGGATGAGGGTAACTAACAATGAGATGGGCACGAATCCATTACAATAGGGTTACTGGACTCAGAGAGCATGAGAGACAGAGGGAGGGAGAAAGGGAGGGAGAGAGAGAGAGAGAGAGAGAGAGAGAGAGAGAGAGAGAGAGAGAGAGAGAGAGAGAGAGACTCACAAACAGAATAACAGATGGGGAAGTTTGCTTGTAAAGTGTGTGGGTCTCTGTCTCTGGCCATCCTCAAGTTACATGATAATGGCTCTGATTGGGTCTTTGTGATGACACTTACATCAAGATGGCTCTGATTGGGTCTTTGTGATGACACTTACATGCAGATGGCTCTGATTGGGTCTTTAGTCTCCTGCTCTTGGACTATAAAAGGAAGTGGGATGGAGAGAATGGGGTTAAACAGGAAGTGTGGATGAAGATGACTGACAGGTTTCCAAAAATCACTTAATGACCCACTTGTGTGACATGAATGACGTCCCATTGTGAAGACACACTGCCAAAAATGAACAACAAACTGAAATAAAATGTTTCAGAAATGAAAACTCTACTAGGACAGAGTATTTAAAAGAGTATTTTAAAAAAAAATCAAGCTTGGCATTGTAACACATATGATACCAATCATTGCCGTTAGCTGTGGCTGAAGAGGAGATGGTGTTCAGGTCATGAACAGCAGGCTAAATGACTCAGAACTTAATCAACTCCATTAACATTATCTAGAAAAAAACATCTTCAACCAAGGTAGATTTTAAATGGTATGGTCTGGATTTAAATAAATAAAACAGATGGAGAGATAAATAAGTCTTTCAGGACATTCAATATTTAAGCTGCAAACTAGGATATCGCCATGACAACATTAAAGTCATTAAAGAGAAGAGCAGGAACCTTGGAAGGTTTTTTTAAATGATTTGTTTAGATTTGCACTAATGCCAAAACTTGAAAAAAGGTTTGGAATAAATTTGTGGAAAATTAAATGTTTGCTTTACAAATCTGTGTCTGCAGGTTCAGTTCAGAGTTTGGATTCTCAGCTGGACAAGGGCACCAAAGCGTATGAACCAGGTCAGAACTGCTAAGGAATTATGGGTGTTAAGACACCAGAAGATGGCTCAGGAAAACAGAGAGATATAGGATTGATAAATGAACTGATCTCAAAGAGGAACCGGGGAACAACTGTCGTCCATGCTCCAACAAACCCAGATGTCCTGGGACCAAGACTTTTCATTATACTATATAAAGATTCATTTTCAAGCTCTGAAAAGTTGTTTGTCTCATCTTATATGGAACCCCCTACCTGGAGCTGAGGCAAGTTGTGATTGGTCACTGGGGCTGTCTGTCACAGAGGGTGGTGTGGCATACAGATGTGCTTTACACTTGGCACTGCCCATCTGATTCAGCAGCTAAACACAGACAGAACAGAGCCATGCACAACAGGCAGCTGTAATATCTGTAAATGCAATAAAAAGTCACGTATTGTGATCTAGTTGGTCATGAAAGACTAAAAATGCCAGTGGCCCAAGAAGCATTACAAATCTGTGTGTCTGTGCATGTGTTTCTGTGTTGGTGGGGTACCTCACACTCGTACTGCCCAAGGTCTGTCTCTTCTGCCTTCTTTATATCCAGTATAAGAACCCCTGTCTGCACGTCACTGTGAATCTCATATTTCTGGCTATTCCTCAGATGTCCACTGTCCTTAAACCACCTATGAAAACACATCCACGTGAACCCACTCATCCGCATGAGAGCAACGTGAGAGAATGGGGGGGGGGGGGGGGTCAGTCACCTGACAGTGGGCACAGGAAAGCACGCTGTAGAGCACTGGAACCGCGAGTCCTGGCCTCTCACCAGTACAGCATTCGCGAGTTTGGTTGTGAAATAAGGAGGCACTGTAATATATGTGACATATGTCGAGCTTTTAGCACAATATTCATACTTAAGTAGGGAAAACTATGATTGAAGATTAATGGGTTGCACAGATATCGGGTTCAGTTTGGTGTAGTCTTAGCTTACATATGCAAAACGGCTGCAAAGCCCTTACAAGAGGTTCATACACATTATACAATACTTACACATTAAATGTGTACATTTCACACTAAAATTATAATAGATGTTTAACATACCTTGCACTTCATATATAAAAAACAAACAAACAAACAAACAAACATTCATATAATACACAATATGTGTATCAAGTACTAAATCTATAAGGACGTGGCGTTGATAAAGTCACTATATCATACTGGTGTCACAGTAAGGCCTGTCTCCCCGTGTGTATGTGTGTGTTCGCCCGTATGGCCACGCCCTCTCTCGTTTGTATCGTTATTGTGTGTGTATATAAGTCTCTTGTTTAAGTGTGAATGTTGTCGTTGTTTAACCTTCCGTGTGCCTGAGTGCGACGTTATCTGTTTTTTGTAAATAAATGTATCGTTCTGTTTCCCACGACTCGTCCTTGCATCCTGCTTAGCCTCCTCCCATCACAACTGGCCGTATATGAAAATGTTATTAAAAGGAACCATAAAGAGGTTTAAAAAACATTTAAAAAATTTATTTATTTATTTTTAAACAACAACAACAACAACAACAACAACAACAACATTAAAAGGTTATAAACAATATATGTATGAAAAGAACAAATTTACCATATTTGATTTTTAAGGTCATTTTACAAATGAAAATTAAGCTTTAAATAACCAATCTATACACTTGCTAGCCTAAGGATCTAGTTTCCTAGCAAAGCACTCCAATTCTTTCCTTTACAGCAAAAAAACCCCCAAAAACCCCACATTGTTTTAACGTGTTTAACTGTGTTCTGAAACTTACCATCAACAGTTAGCTTGGCGAGCGTGCTAGCATTTCCCATGGGGCTAGCTGCATAACACACATACTGTCCTGAGTCTTCCGCAGTTACAGAAGCCAGAAGCAGGCAGCACACACCCGAGTCCCCCACCGAGAGTGCGTGACGCTGGTCCTCCTTCACGGCAATGCCATCTGAGAACACAAGCCAAAAACACGTTTAAAGCCATCTGAAATCAAATACTGTTTGCGAATTATTTTGCCCTCAGCAGTCCAGAGTTTGTTTACCTTTATACCAAGCAATCACTGGCTTTGGAGTTCCAATGACTTTGCAAGCCAGTTTGATGGTCTGTCCAAGTTTAGCTGCAAAGTCACGGAGAATCAGCTCAAAGCATGGTGAACCTGGCCATACACAAACAGAACCAGTTAAACCAGTTAATGGCCTGTCATTAAAAAAAGATTCCACCAGATTATTAAAGGAAAATAAAAAAGAACACCCAGCACAGTTTGTGTTTAACTGCATTAGTGGATCTCTAGGGTGGGAGGCCTGTTAGCCCGCTGGCTGCTGACCGCAGTTAGTCAACACAGATGTTCACTGGTAATGATGTTTGACAAACTGCATGTAATTCTTCCATATTTTGTTCAAGAGTAGGAAACATGATGAGTGGTCCAGGTGACCCTATCAGGAATCTGAGTTAAAGAGAAACGCACAAAGCAGGAGATTTGAGAGCTATGACACAAGAGTTTTCAAACGTGACTTAATGAGAGAGTTTCAAGGTCTCTGCAAGCTCGGCTGCATTGTCAGATTTAAGACAAACCAAGTTGACTGTAATATGATATGGGTAACTATATGCGACATATACCATGCACCAACACGCATGTCATGCACCAACACGCATGTCATGCATTCCATTAATTCAGAATTAGTCTTGGGCACAGACTCTTGGGCAGAGTGTCAGTCAGCTTACTCCACAGCGGATGCTGGATGCACTGTTGCTGTAGGTCTTGCAGTTCTCTGAACCAGGCCAGACGGACGGCTACTGTGCGAGCTCGCAGAGTGACCTGCCGGACTGTTCCACGGTGCTCGTGCCACAGACCCCAGCTCCGGTCATCCCCTTCTGCTGGCTCCTTCAGCTTGAGGTCACTCAGCTGGAAGAGGAAGGATGGTTATGTTGGCTGAGCCAAGCGAAATGCCTCTCAGGAAGTGGGTACCTTGTTCATCTGTTTTCTGGCTATGGCAGTTATAATGCTAATAATGTTTATGGAGCGTTTGTCTTTCAGATATTAAAGGATTTCTTTTTGTAGAGTCTGGTGTGGCCTAAATCAATTTTAAATTCGAACACTACCCAGGTTTTTCTAAATTCAAATAATTGTGAGGTAGTATGTTTGGTATTTGACTTGAAGAGAACACCTGAAGCAGTCTTACCTTCATCTTGTTCTTGAACACATAGACTTCGTGACGAGTGTTCACGTCTCTCTTTGGCTTGCAGAAGACCACACAGTCCTTGAAGAGGAACACACGACGACGATGACCTCTTAGTGACACTTTAGTGCCAGGCGCTTCCTCCCACACAGTGAAGGCACCCTGCAGTGAAGGCGCAATGTCAGCAAATCACAGTGATAAAACATCTACCATAATCAGATACAGTAAACAATGCAAGACGAACTGAGTGAGTGCTGCTGACAGTGAAGGATCATATTTGTTTGGTGAATTAGGCATCTAAAAAGCATCCATCTTCAAAAATCAAACGGTCTCCACTGGATTACAAATGTAACTTGCATAGCTTGACAGATGTACATATTTGAAGTGAACATATGTATCTTTACAGCTGTCATTTTGTACAAATCACACCATGCACCCATTACTAAATGTCCGGAGGGTGTACAGAGGCGGGTGTCAGGTGCTACCTGTCGGACCAGCTCCCCAAGACCTCCGACAGGCGCTGGGTAGCTCTCGATCCGGGACACGTGCTGAAGGTTCTCTGCTCGGCAATGCAAGCTACACACCATGGAAAAGGCGTCTTCAAGCAGACGGCAGCTCTGCCCTGTCTGTGCTTTATTCCTGATCAGTTCCTGCAAACAAACGATAAAGCCACAATGCACTTGTCCATGCTAACAGCAATGTGAACGATGTTTTCAGAGTCCTGAACATAGGAAGAAATGTCTAATAACATTATGAATAGATCTAGATGTGTTCTGTGCACATTGACACCTTGAGTAGAGTCTTGTAAGTCTGGATCCTCGTCAGTGGTCTCTGCAAACAGGCACTGATGCTGCAGACTTCAGGCTCCAGCTGTCCAAATTCAGCGGTGGTATATTGTTGGATCACAGCACGCATATGTTAAAGTCCTCTAAAACTACTATTTCTATTGTTACATTTAATTCTCCTCTTTTGTAAGACAAACCGTCTGTGGTATTATTAAACAACACCATGTACTTGCCTCACAGAAGTGCTGTGTGTTTGTGTCTGAGATGTACTGAACATACATCGTAAAGTCGGGTGTGTAGCTCACAAAACACTGGGCCACATCGTCGTCTGTAACACACTCCTTCAGCTTGGGTAAGAAACAGCTGAACGACGGACATACACTGAATTAGTTCCAACATGGTGGCATCAGCAATTCCAAGAAAGTAAAAACAGAAAAGTCTTAAAACATTTTCTGAGAAAATGAATATTTTCCAGGGGTTACTTTACTTTTTGTGGAAGCTTATGATGGTCTTCATACTGTGGAACATGTGCTCCCTCTGGCTGACGGGGGTGAGCGGCACTTTGCTGGTGCACTCATACTGTAAACTGTGCTCCACAAAGTTCATGTCTCTCACAAACTCATTCTCACTGTCAAGCAGACGTTTGATCACCTCACTGGAAAATAAAGAGAAAGAAACCTAAAAACATGATGGAGAAGGGGAGGAGAGGAGAGGAGAGGAGAATACTCAAATACTATCGAGAGAATTCAACTACTATCCTTGAGTATAGTGGACAGGTGGAGGAGAGAATTCATCTACTATCCTTGAGTATGCTTTGGCAATGTTTTTTTACTTTATTATAAACCGGATGAGCAATGTGTTGTGTGGCTCTAAGACAGCGCAGCAAGTACTTACCTTAACGTCTCTCTGTATTTGTTCTTACCACCTTTATTTGAAGTATCTTTTGTCTCTGGGTCATGGGCCATTGACAACAGCTCCTTTAATAGGGCAGTTTAAATGATTGGTTAAAAGATAATACAAATAATTTTAAATTATTACATGACTCAGAGATGCCACAACAGGAGTAACCTTTGTCTTCTTCTCCAGATATGCTGGGCATATCCACCCCTGGCGGGATGGCGTGGTTTTGGTTGGCTTAGTGCGGACAAGCCACTTAACTGCATGTACAGAATCCAGGACCTCCACAAACTGTCCCTCCTTTAAAATAAATGGATCCTTATCTGTGGGGGGGCTGTCCACTGTGGCCACATAAATATCAAACGTCTGAAGAAATTTAAAAAAAAGAAAAATCAGTCATATCAGAAAGATTTGAAAGTCAATACAAAATGACTCCCGTGGCATACACGTGTACCGTTACCTCGACTGTGTCTTCATCCCCATCTGAATTTGAGAGCGACTCCATGTTGCCTGAGCTATGTGGGTATTTGTGAGATGACGTTTTCCCTGCTGTCTCATTGCCTGTGAAAATACCACATATATTAAACTGGGTAAACACTACATCAACAAGGTACAGCTAATCGAAATATACACACTAAGTCTAGCGTTCGATTTCTCAAACAAATAATTGTATTGGTTCGGAATATAAGTATTTTAGAAGTATTTCTATGAAATCAGGAAAGAGAGGAAATGTGAATGCCAAGCCAAAAAAAAAAAAAAAAAAAAAAAAAAAAAAAGAGTCTGACCTTTTTCTTTCGAGGTTGCAGTGGTCCTCAGCAGCTCATGACACGTGGACCGACATGCCTCTGAACTTTTTCCCATGTCTTTTTCCCTGTGAAAGAGTCCACAAATGCGGTATGATTTGTAACTGCTTTCATTCATTTTCATTCAAAAAATAAGTAACTACATTTCTGAGATAGCTCATATCAGAACAAACAATTTCTTTCAAAATTAATTTCTTCTTACAAGGAGAGGTAACCTGTCTCTGCCTCTGGGGCTGTATCATAATCTGAGGGACACGACTCTAGAAAGAACACAAATTAAATATTATTAAAATAAACTGTTACTGTAAAGGACCAAGAGTACCACAAAGACTTGTGTGATATAAACCTCTTACGGAAACGTACCAGAACCGACTGAAACAAGACATTTTCTTTTCTCCTGAATCTTGTGGTGAGTGGCACCAGCAGCTTGACAGCAGACGAGCATCAGTGTGGGCCCTTCTGTGTGAGAAGCCTGCACAGGTTCCTTTTCCAAAACTGGTTCTGTTGCTGGTCTCTGCAGGACCTCACTCACAGGCTTCTTAATCTGACCCACCATCACATTACCATTGTAACTAACCACCCCAAACTTGTTGGAAACCTCACAAGTATAGATCCCTGAATCTTTCAAAATGACGTTGGAAATAACCAGTGTGCACCTGCCATCTTCAGTATAGTTAATGTTGTGCCGTGTACCTGACTTCATGTCTACACCATCCTTTAGCCATCTGACTGTGCTGGCCTTGCCTTCAGTGACACACTCCAGGCAAACGGTATCACTGAGCTCCACATTCTGGTTCTTAAACACCACTTTGAAGACAGGCCGCATGTCCTTCTGAGATTGATATCTCCTAAAGGCAGTTTGGATCTTAACAGCAGTCTCCAACATCTCTGCTTCTTCCTCAGTACTTTTCTCAATAAAAGTGCTGTCACGAGGATGTTCTGGTAGGATAACCTCTGGCACGTTGGTGTGTTTTAAAGATTCTGTCACTTCTTTGGTTTGGTTGACCTGTCTCATAGTTTTTTGATCATTAATTTCCATCCCAGCATCTCCTACCTTGGACCCTTGTGCTGTACCTGCCTGAGGTTGAGTTGTTAACAGCACTGGGACTTTTTCCATTTCATTGACTAGCTTCCTGTTTTCCTGCTGTGTAAAACAGATGCATGGGATGTTCTGCCTAAGCTGCTCTACTTTCTGTTGAGGGAATTGTTTAAAGGATTCTTCTGGTAGTTTTCTGGCAATTATATGTTCCTTTGTGTATTTCTGATCGATTGTGTTCTCAATTGTGTTTTCCTCAATATCCATACCTGGATCATTTACCCTGGCCTTCTCTGTTATCTGATCTTGAGGTTGTTGAGTCTCCGGCATTCTTTCTATTTGAATCTCTTGCTTCCTGTCTGTCTCCTCTGTAATGCCCGTGTACAATACATTCTGCCCAGTTTGCACTGCCATCTGCTGGGAAGATTGTTCACTGGACATTCCTGGTACTTCCCTTACAGTTACAGGTTGCTTCCTGCATTTCTGATCTGCAGTAGTCCCAATCATTGCTTTCTTCTCAACATGTTTTGGTATTGTCTTCTCAACTCCGCCAGACAGTGGAGCCTTTTCTGGTTCTGAATGTATTTTATCATGGACACCAGGTTTTTCATCCTTTAATTGTTGCTTTAGCAATGTTTCCCTTGAAGCATCTTTTTCTTCTGTTCTCTTCTTATTTAGATCCAGTTGTTCACTTCCTAATGTAGCTGAGAAATCTATGGAAGTTGTTTCCACGGATGGCTCCACAACCACGACTTGCTTCTTTGGCTCAAGCACACCGTGTTGTCCTTGGTTACCAACATTTGGCTGTGTGTATTTTATTTTGCAGCGAGGAAGTTCCAAGGCTATACTTTTGTTTTGCGTCTCACTTTTTCTTTCTGTTGTATCCCTACCTGGACTGCTCCTCTCCACTTGGTCTATAATCATTTCCTGGCTTTGGTTGGTAGAACTTTCTGTAATGTTTAGAGCAGAAATGTCTGTCCCTCTGTTATGCTCATCTGCAGGAACCTGGTCTACAGGGAAAGAAATCTTAAACTCTTCCTCAGAATGAGTGGGCTTGTTGACATCCAGTGTCATCTTGGGTTTTTCATCCTCATCCTTCTTTTGCCTCATTACACTTTTGTTCTTGAGGTTTTGCTTCTCTGTGCTCTTCACATGATCCAGGTGGTCATGGTTCGGTTTCTCTGAGATGGTGTCCAGAGATGATTGCTGGCCTACAGTTGGCTTTTTTGGTCCAAAAGCATTGCTTTGTCCACCAGCCACTGGACTTTGTAGAGACCAATTACCACATGAGCCTGCCGGGTCCAGAGGGATGGTCTTGGGTTTGGTTGATACCTCTGAAAGGCATTGACCAGAAGAAAAAAACAAAGAGTTTACCAAGTAAGTCCATCTTCTAGACATAACAAACTTCAAATACAAAATATAATGTGCTGGCCACAAGAAACCACATTCCTGTGACTCTGGACTCTTCAGGTCCTGGATTTCCAGCTGTAGTTTACAGCCATCCTGCTTCAGTTCATACTTGTGTCCTGCTTACAGTAATACTGCTCCTTTTCCCACTCTGCTAAAACTCCAGGTTTAGAGAGCTCACAACACACCAAAGCAATCTCACCTTCCTCTGCTTCAAGACTTTGAAGCGACTCAGAGAAGAACAGTGCCTGACCTGTGAACAGAGCAGATAAACCCTTAATTGCTTTTCCAAAAATGAGCAATCATTTTTGCTAATTTCTTTTTTTTGGCAGGGGAGGTATTTTGTGATGAATACGTATTCCAACTTTTCCAAATACTCTTTACATCATACCTTTCACTTCAAGACATGCTGTTGTGACAAGACCACCACCACGACATCTGTAGGTACCACTGTCTTCATGTTTAAGGTGGCATATGCCAAGCTGCTGCTTACAATCCTCTTGCTTCATCTGATATTTGTCTCCAGGTTTTAGAAGCTGGGATTCTTTCTTCCACTGTACGGCGACTCCGGGTTTAGAGAGTTCACAGCACATCCTAGCCGTTTCACCCTGCCCTGCTTTTTCACTCTGGAGCTCTTTGTGGAAGAACAGGGACTGTTCTGATCACATTAGATAAACATGGTCATTTAACGGCAGCATAATCCTTACACAGACAGTTATAGGCGAGATTAATTATTGCTAAAATGCAAAATGATATCAGTAGATATATGTCAAGTAGTAAACTGATAGTGAACTATTCCCTCTCTCTGAAACTCATATACCTTTCACATGAAGAGTTGATGTGGTTACTAGGCTACCAGCACAACAACTGTAAATGCCATTGTCCTGACTGGTGAGGTCATGGACTAGAAGCTGAAATTTGCATCCATCCAGTGTCATTTCAAACTTGTCTGCTGGTTTCAGAAGCACCGTGTCTTTTTTCCACTGCACTAAAACTCCAGGTTTAGAGAGCTCGCAACACAGCAAAGCAGTCTCACCCTCATCTGCTTCCACACTTTTAAGTTCCTTCTGGAAGAACAGCGGTTGTTCTGAAATCAGATGGTCCCAATCTGTCAACTGAAGCTACCTCAAATCATTTTGCCCATGTGAAGATCATTTATACAGAACGTCTCAAGAGTTCCATCATACCTTTCACCATAATTGATGCTGTAGTCACCAAGCTACCCGTGCAGCATTTGTAAGTACCACTGTCTTGAGCCTTCAGGTCATGGATCTTAAGCTGCAGTTTACAGCCATCTCGCTTCATCTGGTATTTGTCTCCTGGTTTCAGCAGTACCGTTCCCTTCTTCCACTGTACTGCAACTCCAGGTTTAGAAAGCATACAGCTCAGGAAGATGGTGTCACCCTCCATTACTTGCTGACTCTGTAGATGCTCACGGAAGTGCGGTTCATGCTCTGGCCAGTCATTAGAAGTTGTGTCAGCTACTGTGCAACGAAATACATACAACAGATATCTGTAACTGAAGCCACTACAATCCAGACTGTTTACCTTTCACCAAGATCTTAGCCTCTGTCTCTAGGATACCACCAGCACAGCATTTGTAGATTCCAGTGTCCTGATAAGTCAGGTCACGTATCTGAAGCTCCAGTTCACAACCATACTGCTTCATCTCATACTTGTTCCCAGGTCTCAGGAGCATCGTCCCCTTCTTCCAGTGCACAGATGCTCTGGCTTTAGAGAGCTCGCAGCTCAGAAAGGTAGTCTCCCCCTCCTCTACTTCCACACTTTCCAGCTCCTTGCAAAAGAACAGGGGTTGTTCTAAAGAGAACAGTTTTGTTAAGAGCCGGTATTCAAATAATTGGTTTTAAAGAATTCATTCACATACAATGAACTTTTCAATTTGTTAACATCTGAATGCATAGCAGCCTTTCTGACCTCTTGGTACATACCATTGACATCTAGACTAGCCGTACTCTCAATGCCATCAGCACAGCATGTGTAGACCCCACTGTCCTGAATTATCAGGTCATGAATTTGAAGCTGTAATTCACAACCGTTTTGTGTCATTTCACACTTCTGTCCATGTTTGAGCAGGACAGCTCCCTTTTTCCACTGCACTGCAGCTCCAGGTCGAGAGAGCTTGCAAAACAGGAAGGCACTTTCACCCTCTTCTGCCTGCTGATTTTGGAGTTCCTCGCAAAAGAATAATGGACGTGCTACAACCCAGGTCCAAAGTCAAGATTAAGATATTTCAACAATAAAACGTACAGATTTCCATATGTATTATCCATAAATTAACTTTTCCAGCACAATACATACTGTATTTGTGGATCGATAATCACCTCTGATAAAGCAGCAGTTACGCAAGCTCTAAGAACATAATCTTATTCAGATTATTCAGATTATTTTAGGGTAGTTTTCGTTTTACCTTTGATGGTAAGAGCAGCCAAACTCTGCATGTCACGGGTGTCACACATATAAACTCCAGCATCCTCCTCTACCACTCTATGTATTAAAAGAAGGTTACGTTTCCCCTCTTTGCGAAGTTCATACTTCTCTCCCGGTAACAGGGTGATGTTGTTTCGTTTCCATGTGACAGGTGTGCAGGTGTCCGAGGTAACACACAATAAAGTGGCGGTATCCCCCTCAAAGATGACCACATCTTGCAGTTTCTCCTCTATCAAGACTACATTGAGAGAAAAATACCCCTATAATTGTGTGTCATGATATGAAGAAAAAAGGATTAGATTGCAAACTGCAATTATGTAAGTACATACTGTAGCTGTGATGTATTAAAAACTGGCCTTCCTTGCATCATTCTCAGTTTAGCCAAATAACTTAAGCCCAAAGTCAAAAATGTCCAGTAGGAGAAAAGTAGAGTGACATTTGTTTTGTACAGTCCTCAACTTTGATCTTAACTTATCTGGCTAAACTGAGAAATCTAGCTGTGTAGAATACCCACCCAGATGTTTCCTGGTCATCTTTCGCTTTGTGTATATAACCCTGGTCTTGCTCTTGCTTGGTGTTGAGAACTTTATATACGCATGCATGTTTTGTCATGAATGCCTCTCTCACAGTTGGTACTTTTTACCTTGTGTTTCTTAGTCCTGACCAGCTCCTATATCTAGAAGTTTCTGCGCATCAGTAGTTATCCTGCTCCCACGCCTCGCTCATCTACGTTACACCCTTTTTTGACCAAATTTATTGTGTGATTCACCAAAACTCCCACAGAATCCTCATCTGTTGTCTGTCTGATATGGTCAGGATGCTCACGGTACACAAGACAAAAAGGTTCAAATGCATATAGAGCTCACTTGCACATCACGATTTTCACTGCTATCAGTATTATGAAGGAGTGTACTGCGATAATGATTAATGTGGTGGAGGGGGTGGAGTTGCTGCCTGTCCCATCTACATGGGGTGGAAGCCCCTCCCCTCATCAGTCTACATGGGGTGGAAGCCCCTCCCCTCATCAGTCTACATGGGGTGGAAGCCCCTCCCCTAATCAGACAACTGAAACTCATTCAAGGGGATCACCTGCACTATAAAAGACCTGCATGGCGGAGACAGAGAAAGAGGCTAGAATGGGACCACTAGAAACAGCTGGGTCAGGCTGTAGCTATTTCAAGTTTGTGTCTTAAGTTTACTTCACATATGTATAAATAGAGTGCACTGCTTTGGCGTGTGTGTGTGTGTGAGGATGCTTTTGTGTTTCATGGGCATAGCGTAGCTCCACCCGTTCTCCTGTGTTAATAAGAAACATATAGCACAACCTTATCCTGTAGCAAACTTACGAAAGAACTGCATTGCTTCAGTTTCAGTTCTTACCTTTGGGTTTGTAATTGACTCGCAGATGGGCTTCAGTCCTCTCTCCTCCTACCACAAAGGCCACGACACTCGACTCCTCAGGAGTCGTCATGGTGAGGACCAGGTGATGCTCGCGACCATGGCAACTCATCTGATTCATTTCGTTCTCCTGAAGGATGTTGGGACCGAGCCACCACACCCCGTGAGAGATGTCCTCATGCGAGAGCTCGCACACAAAATGGGCATCTTCTCCTGCAGTAACAGTCACATCCTGTAGCTCTCTCTCAATCCTCACGTGTTCTGTAAAAAAAAAAAATGTAATAGGTATTTGGCAAAAATAAAATTGGACTGAAATTAGGTCTGAGACTTGTCATTTACAATTTGCTCTCCAGCTACAGAGCTATATAAATCTCTTTCTATATAAGGTGAAAGCTGGTATATAAAGCAGGGATTCACCTCTCACTAGAAGAGCAGCATGTGTCTTCTTGCCCCTGGTACTGCACGTGTAGACACCAGCATCCTCAGCCTTCAGCCGTCTGATCTCAAGCTCCTGTGTGGCTCCCTCTTGGTGAAACACAAATCGACCTCCTTCTTTGATCGGTTTCGAGTCTTTTTTCCAAGTCACTGGGACATTAGAGCTGGACAACAAACAACTGAACACCACGTTTGTTCCTTCTAGGGCTTCCAGGTTCTGTAGCCCTTTCTCAAAAAACGCAGAGGGTGCAGCTACAGGTGGGGTATGTTGGGGTGGGGAGGTTTAAGACATTATATTTCATATTTAGACAAAGATGTAACTGCTGAGTCATATACAGACAAAGACATGATTGTTGAGTCATATTTAGACAAAAGATGTGGCTTTGTTCATTACATCTGATTATAATTTATAAGTTATTTGAAATTCATAATCATAATTTATGAATTGTGTGTTTCTGGACATGCACATTTGGAAATGCATAAAAAAGTGGTGGATGCATCATGAATGAAAAGTTAGAAACGAATGAGAAAATGATAAATATTTCCACTGGGATTAATTTTTCTATTTATAAACTTAACATCTCATTAAAAAAGGTTGGGCCTACCTTTCACATTCACTTCAGCTGTAGTCACGTGGTCTCCAGTAACACAGCTATATGTCCCAGCATCCATAGGAAGGACATTCTTAATGTATAGCTCAGCCAGTGAACCTTCCTGTTTCACCACGCATTTGGCTCCGTTGTTAAGCCCCTCCTCTTCCTTCAACCACTGCACAGGGGCACCAGGCTTGGACAGCTTGCAGTGTGACACTACTGCGCCCCCCTCAGGAGCCTCCTGGTTCTTCAGGGTTTGTCTGAATGTGACCGGAGTCGCTAATCATTCAACATTTCCACATAAGAAGTCAAAGAAAGAAAGGAATAAACAATTACTAGCATTCATTAGAGTTACAAAAAAGTACCAGTGCCTCGTGGAGGACCTCACCTTACCAGAAACTTTGAGGGTAGCGCTGGTTTTCTGAGCCCCACATATGCAGCTGTAGACACCACTGTCTTTGACCGTGGCATTCTTGATGATCAGCTCCATGGTAGCATCTCTTTGCATGATCTGATACTTTGAACCACGTGTGAGCAGCTCATCCCCTTTGCACCACTGAACTGAAACGTCAGCACTCGAGAGCTCGCAGTGAAGGCGTACGGTGCTCTCTTCATCGACTTCCTGGTCCTTTAATTTCACTGTAAAGACGATGGGTGGGACTGAAAAAGAAAAAACAACTAATAGCAGAAGACTCGTTATATTTCAACGTAAGAACATGCAAAGCCTCGACGCGCAAGAAGCTGATTTAAATGTAACACGCAAGAAAGTGTCTGCGTGGCATACAAGGACAAAAAGTCCACTGCTTGAGCCAAACGGCTCATGCCAACGAGGAACCTCCGTGCCTTACCTCGAACAAACAGTTCGGCATTGGACTCAGAGTCCTTGGTCTTACACGAGTAGGTCCCAGCATCCGTTTTCTCAACATTGTCTATGATGAGTTTAGTTATGTTTCCTTCTTGCTTCATCTCATATTTGTCTCCTGCCTTCAGAATAACTCTTCCTTTTCTCCAGTATACTGGGGCTGCAGGCTTGGAGAGCTCACAGCAAAACGAAGCGCTCCCCCCTACGTTGGCAACTTCGTTCTGGAGATCTTGTTTGAAAGTCACTGGTAGAGCTATAGATTCAACAGACATTTTCCAGTGAAGTTCATGAGGTTTTGTACACTGAATAATAAAAAAGTGATTGAAAATGCACTGAATAAAACAGTCTGTTTTTTAATAGGCAGTAGCAGAACCCACCCTGAACTCTGATTTCTGAGGTCATCTTTTGGTGTCCTACTGTGCAGCTATATAAACCAGAATCCTCAGTTTCCACATTCCTAATAATCATCTCAGAAATCCGGCCCTCCATCTTCATGTGGTACTTTTCACCCAAAGTCAGCAAGTCTTGACCCTTCCACCAACTTACTGACGCTCCCGGTTTGGAAAGCTCACAGCGTAAAGTGACATGGCTGCCTTCTGCTGCTACTTGGTTTCTCAAGTTTTGCTTGAACGTCGGTGGTAGAGCTGAGAACATGCAAATCACACTAATCACATCATTGGGACCCATTTCCTAACACGCCCGCATGTAGCATTCCCACATATGTTGTTTCCTACCATTGATTGTGACGGTAGCTTTGGACCTCTGGTGTTGGCATGCGCAGACGTAGACGCCACTGTCCTCAGGCACTGCCTTCCTGATGACAAATTCCACCTTTGTGCCCATTTGTCTGACCTGATGCTTCTCCCCATAGCTGAGCAGCTCTTCTCCCTTCCACCACTGAACCTGAGCACCAGCCTTTGAGAGTTCACAGCACAACGTGATGTTGCTTCCCTCCACAGCCTCTTGGTTCTTCAGTTCTTGTTTGAAGGTGATGGGAAGAACTACACAACATAACATGAAGTTGACAATGCTTCCAGAATATTTTCTTCTCTCATTAAATTGTACAGTGTATTTGGACACACAATGTGTAGCTCCCAAACATTTTTAATCAGTGTTCCTGCATGCATAGATGAAACGGGAATAGTGTGGCATACCATTGACTTTGATGGAGGCTTCAGTGCTGTGTTCACCACAAACACAGCGGTACACTCCACTATCCTCCGCTTCTGCTCGCCTTATTAACAGCTCTGCTGCTAAACCTCTCTGTCGCAACTGATACTTCTCCCCAGTCTTTAATACTTCACCTGCTCTCCACCAATACAAATATGCTCCAGGTTTGGTGAGCTCACAATGCAAACTCAGGCTGTTTCCCTCTTGAACTTCCTGGTTTGTCAGAGGTTTTTTGAAGAAAGCAGGAAGTGCTACAAAAAAGCCGTGTTTAAATGAAGCTGAATTTCAAAAGTATTGTAGATTAGGCATGGCAAAAGGGTTCAACATACGCCGTCTCCAGAAAGTCACCGGGGAATATGTTGTGTCAGCTGATATCACAGGGGTCAAATGGCATGATAAATGCCATTTGAGTATTATTGAATCAGGCTTTACCGACAGCTAAAATGCAATAAATGGTCTGGGTCCCATTATACCACACACAGGTCGTAGGAGTCCAGCGTACATTGTACTTCAACACTCGTTTTCCTTACAGGCCGAATGGATCTTACCTTGCACAACGAGTTCAGCAGTAGACTGTGCATCCTTGGTTTTGCATGTGTATTTCCCAGAATCACCCTCTTCAATGTCATTTATCACCAGTTTGGTTAATCTTCCCTCCAGCTTCATTTTGTACTTTGCTCCAGCTTTTAGGAAAACTCTTCCTTTTCTCCACTCCACTGGGGCTCCGGGCTTGGACAGTTCACAGGTGAACACAGCACTGTCTCCTTCTCTGGAAACCTGATCCACGAGCTCCCGCTGGAAAGTGGCTGGAGGAGCTGGTAAAACAGATTTTTTTTAACCCAACATCATAAACTTTGCAATTAACTTGCTGGTTAAAGCAAATCTTTAGTGATTATCTTCTGATTTTATGAACAATTCTACCTCTGATTTTCAACTCTGCCGAGCTCTTCTGGTTTGCGGTCACACAGCTGTACATGCCAGCATGGTCAGGAAGGACATCTGTGATCTCCATCTCAGCAACGTTGCTGTCTTGCCTCATCCGATACCTCCCACCCGGCATCAGGCATTGCTCTCCTTTCCACCATTGCACAGGTACGCTGGATTTAGAGAGCTCACATCGGAGCACCACGCTGCCCCCCTCTGGAGCTTCTTGGTTCTTCAGGTTTTGTTTGAAAGTGGTGGCAACACCTACAACAAAACACACATTTTAGATAATCTTACAATTGGCGCATCTTGAAAATTATTCTGTGATACATAACCGGATTCTCGTACCAGCAATTCTGATGGTAGCTTTCGACTTTTGTCCCTCACATACGCATGTGTAGACGCCGCTGTCCTCGGGCACAGTGTCAGTGATGACAAGCTCATGTGAAGCATCTCTTTCTCTCAGCTGGTATTTTTGTCCAGGCTGGAGAAGCTTCTCTCCCTTCCACCATTCCACTGCAGCACCAGATCTCGACAGCTCACAGTGCAACGTCACAGCCTTGCCCTCCTCAGCCACCTGGTTCTTCAGCTTCTCCTTAAAACTAATCAACTGCCCTAAAGAAAAGAAATCCATTCAATCAAATGAACACATCAAACAGAAATCTGTGATAAATTTGGCTATTAAATTAAGCATGTTGATTAATGTTACTGTTGAACGGCAGTGGCACTTACAGCTAACAGTAACCCTAGCTGAGGTCTGAGCAGTGCCACATGTGCAGCTGTAGACATCACTGTCCTCGCATCTCAAATGCAGTATCTTCATCTCCAGCACTGGGCCTCTTTGTTGTATCTGGTACCTGCCTCTACACCTGAGCAGCTCCATGCCCTTCCTCCATTCAACAGGAAGTCCAGGTTTTGAAAGTTCACAACGCAAGGTGACACTGGTTCCTTCTTCAGCCATCTGAGTTTTTAGCTTCTGCATGAACGTGATTGGTTGAGCTAGGGAAATTCACCAAATATAATTAGATCTCATCTTAGTAGTATATTTTTCACTAATCTCCTAATAGCAACGCTATCATTAACACATATTACACTAAATGCCTCTCACATTCCAAAACACAATAAGGCCAACCTTTAATTGTAACTGTGGCTTGGGTTCTTTGGTCTGTACAAACACAGCTGTAGAGTCCACTGTCCCCTGGCACTGGATTTCTGATGACAAGCTCCTGTATTGTTACAATCTGTCGGATATGATACTTCCTCCCGGAGCTGAGTGCTTCCTGTTCTCTTAGCCACAGCACTGGTGCCCCGGTCTTGGAGAGCTCACAGCGTAACGTCACAGTCCTGCCCTCCTCTGAATCCTGGTCTTTCAGCTGTTTCATGAATGTGATGGGGAAAGCTGGCAAAGAGATTTGCTACATCTCAGATGCCTTGCTACAAGCTACAAGCAGCCAATATTAAAAGCAGTTATCCGAAAACACTGCTATGACCTTACCATGGATTGTAATGTTGGCCATAGTTCTTTGGTTTCTGCAAATGCAAGTGTAAGTCCCAGAGTCCTCAAGTTTCACACTGTGGATTGTGAGGGAGATATAATTGTTCTTTTGTTTCATCAAGTACTTTTCTCCAGATCTAAGTGTGTCTGGTCCTCTGCGCCACACGTGCTGAACGCCAGGCACAGAGAATTCACAGGAGAGGGTCACACTGCTCCCTTCCACAGCTTCTAGACTCTGAAGATGTTTTGTAAACTCCGCTGGAATAGCTGACATTTAACGCACACACAGTAAGACGTCAAAACATATGGACCAGACTCGCACCAAGACACTGACCAAAATCACACTTCCTACCAGAACACAGGACCGTCCAAACAAAAGAGTGCACTAGAGTGTCATAAACACATTAGGCATTACAGTCTTTGTTCAATGGAACATACTGAATAGGGAATTTTCTACAATGAAAACCATGAGTACTAGCTTGGCTAATAGTAGCTAAACTACTATTTTTTTTTAAACTAAGTAAAGTGGAGTTAAAACCATATGAAATCTAATTTACATTTTTGAAATTTTTTTCCTTTTCAAATGGACATTTGTGGCCTGTTAATAATGTTATTCGTACCCCACTGAAGAGCCGTTTAAACCCCTAGCCTAATAATTTAAATCGTGTGTACAAATACCTTCAAAAATGTTCTAGAACCATCTTTCTTATATCTAGCCATAGATTTGGTATCGTTTTCTCAATGAACGAAGGCCCACCTTTAACAGTCACAGTGGCTGTTGTCCTGACGGATCCTGCGTCACATGAATACACCCCAGCGTCAGTCCATGTGACCTCGCGAATGCTCAACTGGGCTTCAGTTCCAAAACGACTCATCTGACAGCGGGAGGAGCTCCACACTAAGCAGCTGTCTTTATACCAAAGAATATGGCAAGGTTTTGAAGTCCTACACAGCAGCACCAAACTTCCTCCCTCAATAGCTTCAGTATCCTCTAACGCTTTAGTAATTGTCGGGCGCCTTTCTGCAAATGATTGAATTGAAATGCAATAAATGAAGTTCAACAGGGGAACCTATTCAGTCCTAGCTTATCCAGTCTAATCTTGCATCTTGTCACCTGCGAGTTTACGTCTCGCTGTTACCTCTGACTAGGAGGGAGGCGTAGGATCTCTTGTCCCCGGCTTCAAAAGAGATCGTTCCAGTGTCTTTGCATGCCAGCTGTCGTATTGTGAGAGTATGGTGGCCACAAGGGGTCATTTTGATCTCATTTAAATCATTCGTGTAGAGCAAAGTCTCATCAAGATACCATCTGACTTCAGTGAAGTCACTCGGGCAGATGTGACACTTAAAGGTCACACTTTCTCCTTCGAGACATTCAGCATCCTCCAGTTCATCCAAAATGATTACTTTCTGACCTATATGACGTAAAAGCAATAACCTAATTTCTACAGAGTTTACTGGGCTGTTTTTCCCTGAGTAAATGTCACTTTTAATCTTTCCCATGCCTTTGTTTACCTGGTATTATTGGCATAGAGACATTGCCTATGAGAGGAATTTTATTATGTCCTTAATAATGAGATACAAAGAGATCAGACATTACTGATTATAAAATACCATTTGTTACTAACCCCGTGCATTTTTCTCTTACCACGAACTGCTAGAAACGCTCTGCTCTGCACTGTCCCAATGTCGCACGTGTACAAGTCACTGTCGCTTTTCTTGAGGTTGAAGATGGTGAGGGAGAAGATGAGCCCTTTCTTCCTCATAAGGTACTTCTCACCTGGACCCAGCACCGTCGTGCCCTTCAGCCAGAATACCCTCCCTACAGGAGCCTTAGTCTCACACTCCAGGACCAGCGTACTCTTCTCTTCCGCTTGCATGGCCTTCAGTTCCCTAGCAAATGTATGCTGGAAGTCTAAAAAACAAAACAAGCCTACAAAATTAGGTAGGAAAACTTGGTTTCTGAGCCAATCTCCCACTGATTTTGACAGTGAAATGCAAAGTGCACTGCAATTTAACCAGGCTGCCGGGAGGCACAAATTCAGTCACATATTTTGCTTTCAATATGAGACTGTTGATCACAGGACCCTGAATAGTTATGAGCCTATAACCTATAACTGATAATTACAGTATGCTTTAGGGTACATACACCTGATACACCTGACTGTAAAATTCTATTAATATATGCACATTAGTTTGATTTCAGAAGGATTCTCTCACATTAACCCCAATTCCATATAGCTTCACATTCTTCTACAAGTTACATATAAGGTTTTATGTTCACTTTCCAAATACATTAAGCCACCAAATGAACCACATGGCTACTGAAGAACCAACATGGAATGGGCTTGTTTTAACAAACCGGCTGTGTCGATTAATAAATAACACACTTACCTCTGACCTCGAGTCTTGCCCTAGTGGCGAGTCCATCAGCCTCGCAGCAGTACACTCCAGAGTCCCTTACAGTGGCATTATGGATGGTGAGCTTGACCAAATGGCCTTTTTGGCTCATCTCGTACTTGGGACTAACTCTAATCAGCCGGCCGTTCCTCAGCCACCTGGTGGTGACCTCGGGCTTGGTGACCTCACAACTAAGTTCTGCATCTTCTCCAGTTGTCGCTGTAGCATTTAACATGTCCCTAAAGATCATCACAGGCTTCTCTGAGAACAGATGAGACAGATGATTTGTTGGTTTACACTTAATATAAGCAGTTTGTCCCTACTAAAAACAAACATGGTAAAAATGTAAAGGACGTACCTTTCACGAACAGCATGGTCCTGCAACTGAGATCACTGACGCTGAAGACCACATCCCCGGCGTCACATGCCATCACCTCGTAGATCTGCAGGGTGTACCTGCGCCCCTCTTTAGCAACACGGACTCGATCATTGCTGACGATCGACTGGCCACTCAAGGTCCAGGAAGCCTCATGGATAATGTCATGTGACAGAACACATTCAAAATGGCAGTTCTCCCCCTCCAGAACCGCCACTGTCCTCAAGCGCCTGACAATGGTGACACGCAGGTCTGAGGAAAAAAAGGAATAGCTCGTGTGGGATACTATAAATGTCAGTTTTGTCAGCTAATTCAACTGAAAAGTTCATTTTTAGTAAATTTGGAATGTAGAACTTACCACGAACAATAACCTTGGCTTTTGTTTGGCTAGTTTCCACATCGCAAGTGTATTTGCCTGCATCATCTTTTCTGAGCTCGTGAACGATGAGAGCTAACGACTTTCCCAGTTTTAGAATCTCGTGCTTATCACTGGCAATTAGGACTATACCATTTTTCTTCCAAACGGGGATTACTGCTTGCTTGGAAACTTCACACCGTAAATACACTTTGCCGTGCTCCTCAGCCACTACATCTTCCAAAGATCTGAGAAAGACTGCTGGCCTCTCTGAGGGACATGGACACACCAGAGCAGATATCACCCACCACCTTTCTCCTGTTATGAATCAGTCCAATTTCAACTCTCAACTTTTAAAAAAAAATGAAATTATGTCTAATGTTTAGCATACAAGTCACCCCCTGATACAGGTATCAAGTAAGACCCTTCTAACATCTCAACGTAGCCCAACATGGCAAGTTATCATTGTGTATTTAAGGTCAAGCCTATTTTACCCCTTTGACGTCTGACTTTACTGACCTTTCTAATGTAAATGCATTTTCTTCTATAAACAGAACATAATTTTATTGTAAAATTTTAAAATAATAGACCTTAATTAATAGGACTGCAAAGAATTCTCACCTTTGACCCTGAGTAGGGCAGTCTCACTGAGGCCCACAGTTCTGAATGTCACCCTGCTCACCTGTGGGGTGAGTCTTTTGAGAAAGAGGCTGTATATTTTTCCTGCGTTCTGGATCTTGTTTGTGTGACTGGCATGAATGACTCTGTCATTGAGGAGCCACTGGACACTGGTGACCTCGTGGTTCAGCTCACAGCAGAACAATGCAGTTCCCTCTTCTTCCACCTCCACTTGTTCCAGATGCCGTGTGATCTTTAGCCTTTCCACTATATCAGAGTGGAAGCTCAGTGCTTGATGAGCCAACATTCACCAACAAACACATTCTCCAACAAACACCAATGTTCCCCAACAAACACCCACATCCACAATCTCCAACAAACACCAACATTCTCCAACAAACACCAACATTCCCCAACACCCACCCACATTCTCCAACAAACACCAACATTCTTCAACAAACACCCACATTCTCCAACAAACACCAACCTTCTTTCTTTGGCAGTTGATTAAACTATACCAACAAAAGAATGTTGGTGTTTGGTGGAGATTTGTGGTGTAATATGTTCTGACAGTTGAAATAGGAGTCCTACCTTCCACATTTACTTGACCCCTGCTCTCTGCTCCTCCAGCCAGACACCGATATTGCCCTGAATCTGTGGCCTTCACACCCATGATGGTCATTTCAGCTCGGTTCATATCCTGCTCCATGCTGTACTTGCTGGAGGCCAGCAAGGGTGTTCTACCTTTGAACCAGCGCACTACTCTGGGAGAAGGGCAGAACCCACAGCTGAGAGTCGCCGACCCGTCCTCTTTAACCACCACATCCGAAATGGGCTGGGTGACCACCAGGGGGCGCTCTGGTAGGAATGTTGGGACATACGAGCACCAAAACGTAAAAGATTCAGAGAAATGCATACGCTTCCATGGTTCTTAGAGCATGGCTCTTTACCTGTACCAGTGAGCTGTCAGCAGGTGAGCTTTCCTTACCTGTAACAGTGAGCTGTGCTGTTGATCTGCTCTTCCCAAAGCTGAACTGCACGATCCCAGACATGCTGCTGTTGGTGTTGGTGAACTTTAGTCTGTGCGAGGTGCCGTTCCTCTCGATTATGACCTCCGGGCTGGAGGACAGCAGTTCTCTGTTCAGAGTCCACCTTGGCATCCGCTCTGCTCTGAGGTTGGTCTCCACTCTGAAACAAGCCTCCTTAGGCTCCATGACCTCCACTGAGCTCAGTGCTCGTACAATGCTGATGGCCTGCTCTGGAATCATAGACTTCAATTACAACCCGGTAATACATGCCAATGTAAGATCTATTTAACATTATGCAAATAAGATGCTGCATAAATAATGTAGTCAATATCAAGGCCATACACCACAATTTTCTCTCTTAATGTCAGAGTCTGGAGTATCTCACCCTCCACGAAGAGCTGGCAGGAAGTCTTGTTTTCGCCAGCATCGCAAACGAAGACGTCCTCGTCTGAAGAGCCTACCTCATCGATGATGAGCTGCTGGTATACACCTTCGCTAACCAATCGGAACCTCCCAGTGGGCAGGATTTTCCGGCCTCTCTTGTACCATGTGACCTTGGCATTGGCCCGTGACACCTGGCACTCCAGCAGGGCACGGTGCTTGTACAGGACTGTTTTCACCCGGAGCGGCTTCACAAACTGAACTGGAAGCGCTGCAACATGAGTTTTAAAAGCTGTGCACAAAAATGGCAGAGGCTTTAGACAGCCAATTATGGAAAAGTGTTGGTTTGTTTTACCTTTTACTCGCAGCACTGCTGATGAGGAAACTCTCTCTGCAGTAAATTTGATCTCACCAGCGTCTTCTGGCTTGATGGCTTTGAACATCAATGAATGAGTGGTACCTTGAAGTTTGGAGACAAGTTCTTGGATTATAAATTTTGGATTAAAAACATCTGTATTAGACTCTGGTTAAAGATTATCCACACAGCTCATTACTAACATCATATTAGCAAGCCAGAACTCATATCAGTTGCCAGTGACAACAACACCATAGCCATATAAGGCAATCTTACATTCACGTTTGATTTTAATGTTGTCTTTATCTTTTATCCTGATGTCATTCTTGAACCACTTCCCATCCACGTCCTCCAGGTTTACTTCACACACCAATGTCACAGTCTCCTGCTCTGTCACGCTGACATCCTCGAGATGCTTTACAATCTCAATATCTCTGGCTAAAAGACAAGGACAGGAGCAACTTTTAGGCAGACAATTAGTCTAGATACTGACTGTTGTTAGCGATATACTGCACTTTATATATATATATGATTTAAATATACTGCATCAGACCCAGTTTCATAAAACCATGGAGCATAATCATTGTAAAGATTCAACCACTCTCTCTGTAATTCTGTCATGATCTATGCTAGAATGATTTTTTTTAAAAACCAAATCATCAACTGCAATCTTAAATTCCCAGTGTTATACAAATCCAGTGTTGAAAGTTCATAGTATGATACACTCTGGTGTCATGGTATTTCCTGATTGAACTTTAAATGAATCAGGCCTGTTGGATTAGGGAAATTAAACTGTTGCCGGAAGAGTTGAAGAGCAGGGTGGACACTAGGACCAAAGGCATGTTCACCCATATTGGACCGTACAGTTTAATATGTTCCTATCAGAAATTTGGTTATACCTGTGACTATGAGAGTAGCAGAGGTCTCCACTCCTTCAGCCTGAAAACTGATCCGGCCCATGTCAGACAGCGAGGCGCGTGTTAGGGTGAGAGTGTGTCTCCTCCCCTGCGCTGCAATTCGACACGTGGGCTTTGCTTTGAGCTGGACACCGTTCCTGGCCCACACACCATGGATGTAAGCATGACTCAGAGTCACCTCCAATGTGCAGGCGTCTTTTTCACACACCGTCACATCCTCAAGCCCTTTGATCACCTGAACTTTTTTCACTAAATGTTAAACAACAGAACAGTACAGATTTTAATCGAGAGATTTTAATCGTGACTAACGCACTTCAGTGATTGTACATGAGTCTCATCTGTTTGGCAAAGGATAGGAACAAATTCAGAAAAGTCAAAAAGTCAAAATTAGTTCATTAGCCATTAGGACGGTGAAAGCAAAATGTAAACCTGAAGTGGCCTTACATGCCATCATAAAGCTTCCTGATCCCTCACAAGGCCTTGTCAGTCTCCACCCGGCTCACCACATTCCTACAGAAGGAACGTTTCTTAGATATTTATTTAAAATAATTATGATCCATGAAAAATCACTGCATAAATGTGCTGATGCAAAATCTGGATTTGATTTGATTCAAAATGGACTGTTTAGCAAATTTAGTGGATGTGTTGTCTTTGTTATGTTCAGATGTGAATTCAGCTCTGGATCACCACTTCAGCTGTTCTGAATCAGTTCTGTCTGGTCTTAGCCCATCAGAACCCATCATACCATACTGGTTTGTGCTATGGTATGCTGGTATCCTGTGGATCATGGTCAAATTTCACACAGTGTAAAACATGACTGTTTCTTCACATCAGTGAACAAGGCAAGTAAAGCAGGTATGTTAACAGGACAGCATTCCAGAGTGCATTCCAGTGTGCATTCTGGAGAGTATTCCAGAGTACATTTCAGAGTGCATTCTGGAGAGTATTCCAGAGTACATTTCAGAGTGCATTCTGGTGAGTATTCCAGAGAGTGGTTCGTAGGCTTTAAGTACTGACCTCTGTTCAAATGTCATTACTGTCCTAGAGGAAGATGAACTTAAGTGAGGAAGATGAAAATGAAATGTGAAATCAAATGAAATATGATTCTTATCATGTAACTGTGAAGCACTGGTCTGGTTACAAAAATATTTCTACACTTTTTATCTGACATATAATCAGTGGTTATAAAATACAAAAACAGAATTTTCCTTTACTACAGATGATGGCAGAGTAACCTGGGAAGAGTTATGAAGACAAATCAACAAAAATGATGCAGGTTACAACATGAGGCAGTACTGATGCTCAGTAACTCAAACGTGTGAACTGCTCTGTTTTTCTACTCACCCAGTGCATCATCAGGAGAAGAGTGGGCATGTGACCCCACCTTCACATTCTGGGTCATAAAAGTCACACATCTCATCCAAGATCAATGTCTTTTGCACAAATCTCCAACAGATTATGAGGCCGAGTTTCACACGTGAGTCTGGTGTGTAGTCCTCTTTTCCCTCAGGCGCTGGAGAGGACAGTGCGCTGTTTCTAAAGCCTGCCGCTGAACAGCTGGCATCTCTCCCCCCACAGTCACGTCATTATCCATAAAGATAGTGCCATCTCACTATCAGACTCCACTGAGCAAGTCCCCCGGAGATGGAGGAAGGGGGACTGCTCTGTGCACCCACTCACTCACAAAAACGTGTCTCAAAAACTGTTTCAAACATTTAAACAGGAAACCAAACATCTAGAATCTAGAAGTATCTAGAAATCATTCTTATTCTTATTTGGAAAATGTTATGATTTATTTCATTTAAAACAATACTAGCTATGGTTCTAATATTCATAAATAAGTTATTTCAGTTCATGTCCTCATTACATGAAATGCAGCGTCCACTGGCAAAACCCGGCAGCTCAGTGCTCAGACGTGAGATCTTCTCTGCAGAAATTCTCCTGGATTTTGTTTTGCTGAATGAAATTATCAAGGCACAGTCTTCCTCATCTCTGTTATTCTGCTTTAAAAAGCCTCAGAGAAGCTTTACCCAAAATGTACCAACATTTTTGAAATTACACTGCATAAAATACACAGAACCATGTTACAGGGAGTCTACCCTAGCATTTTAAATTTGTTTAAAATTAATTCATTGATAGTTAATAAAGTTCTAAACATCATTTAAATAATTGATAAGCAATTATAACACAATAACTAAAAGAATAAGAGTGACCCATTGCTGAGGAAAGTGAGCCCACATTCAATATTTTAAAGCTCAGATCTTGCTGGATATGTAACTTACTTAGACGTCCTCATCAGTCCACACTATACCTGTCAGTTTAGAATTAATTAATACATTAATACCATGGAACCACCAATGAGACATTTTATTAGTCTGAAAAAAACCTTGGCCTATATTAACACAGGAAATGACTAAATTTCATTCTACAGGAAAACAGTTCACTGTTGCCTTTTTTATTTACATAACTGCTTACTATTGATTTTTTCCCCCACACTGGTTGTTGGCCAGGCTGTAAACAGTAAGGCTGTTAGCTCCAGCATTGCAGACACCACCAGTCCTGGGTAACACACTTAACCTCCATGCCCCCAGGGGGCGCCTATATAGCAGTATGCTAATGAGCCTTGTGATGACTTACACAAAACAGCTGGACATAGCACTTAAGCCCGTGTTCTCTTCACTGTGAGTTTCACGTCTCCTCCCTGCTGACAGTCGACTTAATGAGCATGCATAGGGGCCCTGAATCAAATCCCTGCGCTCGACTGCTAAAGAAATACTGCATGGAATTATATCGTCAGCCTTTTGTCTTCTGCTCACATAAGGGCAGATGGATTAAACTGTGCTGCAGGTGTGGTGATTGGCTGGCCTACCCCTCACTCTGCACGCAGACCATCTGAATAGTTTGTCGGCGCTGTTGCACAACCACTCTAAATATAAGTGTTTGTGCCAGTCTGAACTGCATTGTCCGTGACACCAGCGGTATGTGAGTCAAAACAAAGGGGGATGTGAGTAACTTGACCACATCAAACCGACAGTGTCTGTGCGCAGCCTGCTGTCTTGGCACCAAAACAAATGAAACTTGAAATGTTATTAAGCGCTTTAGTCATCAGTGAAACAAAGAAAGTCCACGTCCTCTCTGTCATGCCATGTCACTATTGCAGAGCTATAATAAAAGTCCCTGTCCATTTGTCCTCCATTATGCCATAAAAATGCATGTTTACCATGTCACTATTGCAGAGCTATGATAAAAGTCCCTGTCCATTTGTACTTGGTCTGAGATAATCTCTTAAACCCCAGGCTGGGGGCATCTCAGTTTCAGCAAAGCTGCAAAATCCCTGGGAGTGACCTTGTCACTGTCCTGAGGCACAAGCTGTCTTTTCACCTCTATGTATGGCCCCAGCTAGCAACCACTGGGTTTGGATTCCCCACAGGAGAATTCCACTGGCATTTAGGATTATGCCAAATATGCATGTTACATTTAATACACTGATACATTTTCATAAAGCTTTCACTTCCATTCATATAATTTTAGTGCACATTTGAAAATGCAGCAGTGTCAATAATAAATGCAAAGCTTTCAAAAATGTTGTTTGTTCTTTTGTTTTGCTTATGTGATAGTTGTGTCGCAGTATAATTGCAATGTGGTGTTTTTGTATCATCAGTCCTAATAAAGGTCTTTGCGGTCCTAGCTTCACCCATCTCCATTTCCTTTATTTTTTGCTACAAGTAGG
The DNA here is from genome assembly GCF_041902795.1 of Electrophorus electricus. Classification (NCBI taxonomy): domain Eukaryota; kingdom Metazoa; phylum Chordata; class Actinopteri; order Gymnotiformes; family Gymnotidae; genus Electrophorus; species Electrophorus electricus. The sequence continues at coordinate 13,040,265 of NC_137521.1, forward strand.
GGACTGATTGCCTCACCATTGATATCTTTGTTTTGGTCCAAACTCAGTTTAGTTCTTGAAATATCCTATGATATCTTAGGTTCTGTGTGTTAAGATAAAATTACTGAAAAAACAGAAACGACTGTAAAGTCTGTGAAATCAGATGTTAAGTGTGGGGTCTCTCACATTTTCAATAGAGATAATATTTGAAAAATCGCGTAATGGAGGAATTAGTAGAGATGAGTGAATGGCACTGTTTTGTGGAACTCTCAGGCGTGTGACATTATGACCCCCAAAGCTGGGATATGGCCCTGATATGGCCCTGATATGGCCCTGAATGGAATAGGTTTACCCCTGTATAACACATATTCATCACTCCTTTAATTATGAGGTACATTTATTAGCAGAGCTACCAGATGCATGTATGACTATATCACCTACTCTTAGCAAATCTGGACAAGTTGGCATATCTTGGGTGACTCTGTGGTAATATATAAACAACCTCAAATATAAAGCTCTGAAACTTCTGAAAAGTTTTAAGTGTTAAACCCACTAAAAAACAAAGTGGAGATATGTTTGGAGGAGCAGAGGCATGTGGTCGTGTGTCCAGATGGTCCTACGTTGCTCTTCAGTTACTTTTTTCCTTTCTTCTTGGCATCCTTGCTTCCTTTCTCGGGGACATCAACCTCTCCCTCCCTCCCCAAGGCCATCTTTACTCTCTTCTTACCAAGTGGAGTTTTAGCATACCAGGCCTGTGAAACAAAAAAGAAATAACTATATAAATCGCCCAGTCTGGCATAACTCTGGAAATAATATAATCACACTATACATTCATGATTTGTTTTTTAATATTATGATATTTTTTTAAGTCTTTAAGTCTGTTTGTGTGCTGGCAAGGCAGTTATTCTTCACCAAGTGAAAACTGTGCTATGCTACAGCAAGAACACAAAAGCCACAGAAGAAAAAGAAATCCTTCTTAGAAATTCTGACATCATTGTGAGATCATTTCTTTACTTTGAGGGCCTCTTCCTCTTCCTGGAAGATCGGGTCGATCTTGGCAAGGTGAGAGACGAACTCAACTGCCAGCAGAGGGCACTTGGTGAGCCGCTGCAGGCGGTGTTCTGTCAGGACTTTGCGCACCACCCGCACCATCTGGCCAGGTGTGTAACCATCTGAGACCTTGCCCAGGGAGCTGAGGTCCAGGGCGCTGGTCACCATGCCGCCATTCTGCTTGATCAGCTCCTTCCACATGACTGCAGTAATACACACACATACCAGCTGCTGTTTCCCTTATACACACACACACACACACACACACACACACACACACACACACACACACACACACACACACATACTAGCTACTGTTTCCCTTATACACACACACATACCAGCTGCTGTTTCCCTTATACACACACACACACACACACACATACTAGCTACTGTTTCCCTTATACACACACACACACACACACACACACACACACACACACACACACACACACACACACACACACACACACACACACATACCAGCTGCTGTTTCCCTTATACACACACACACACACACACACACACACACACACACACACACACACACACACACACACATCAGCTGCTGTTTCCCTTATACACATACATATGAGCCACTGTTTCCCTTACACACACACACACACACATACCAGCTGCTGTTTCCCTTATACATATACATATGAGCCACTGTTTCCCTTATACACACACACATACTAGCTACTGTTTCCCTTATACACACACACACACACACACACACACACACCAGCTGCTGTTTCCCTTATACATATACATATGAGCCACTGTTTCCCTTATACACACACACATACTAGCTACTGTTTCCCTTATACACACACACACACCAGCTGCTGTTTCCCTTATACACATACATATGAGCCACTGTTTCCCTTATACACACACACATACTAGCTACTGTTTCCCTTATACACACACACACACACACACACACACACACACACATACCAGCTGCTGTTTCCCTTATACACACACACACACACACACACACACACAAACACACATACCAGCTACTGTTTCCCTTATACACACACACACACACACACATACACACACACACACACACACACACACACACACACACACACATACTAGCTACTGTTTCCCTTATACACACACACACACCAGCTGCTGTTTCCCTTATACACATACATATGAGCCACTGTTTCCCTTATACACACACACACACACACACACACACACACACACACAAACACACACACACACACATACATACCAGCTGGTTTCCCTTATGCACATACATACAAGCCACTGTTTCCCTTATAGACACACACACACACACACACACACACACACACACACACACACACACACACACACACAAACACACACACTTCAATGATGCTAGTCACTCAAGCAACTCATTAGCAAATTCCTCCGTTTATTCACTGCTTGAATTTTGCTATGGTGTAGGGTTGGCTCATTAATATTCATAAGGTTGCATAGTAAACTCTGCAGTATCCATTTATGTCAGTGGAATCTAATGAATATTTATAAGCCCAGTCATAGTAGAGTTCACAAATCCACTAGGTGGTCCATCAAATATATGAATTAGTGTAACTGTGGTGGCGGGCATATATTGATATTTCTGAAAAAGTCATAGTTGTAAGACATGCAGGAGCCTTTGGATCACGCACCGTATCTTGTCCCGTAGTCTGGTCTTGGTATGAGGATGATCTTAGTGTAAACCTTACACAGTGATTTTAGATCTGCATTGAGGGGACTGTTTGTTGTTCCAATTATTAGAATACGGTCTTCTCCTTTGATAGATTTAAGGACCTTGGGCAAATCTTTCTTTAGTCGCTTTGGATCTAACTGTAAATAAATCAAGAACACTTATTTCAGTCATAAATAAGTAATTACATAACAAAATGTAGTGTGGTACAATATAAAGTCATCTTCTAGAAGGTAGCTTACCTCTTTTTCCTCCTTTGGTACTTTCTTATAAAACATTTTCTCAGCATCTCCAATCCACACCACAGAGGGCTGCAGTAGTCTGGCAACCTGGGCACAAAAAAAATTATCATACCACTCTTACAAATGTAACTCACAGCCCCAGTTACCATACCACTCTTACAAATGTAACTCACAGCCCCAGTTACCATACCACTCTTACAAATGTAACTCACAGCCCCAGTTACCATACCACTCCTTACAAATGTAACTCACAGCCCCAGTTACCATACCACTGTTACAAATGTAACTTACAGCCCCAGTTACCATACCACTCTTACAAATGTAACTCACAGCCCATTACCATACCACAGTTACAAATGTAACTCACAGCCCCAGTTACTATACCAGTTACAAATGTAACTCACAGCCCCAGTTACTATATCACAGTTACAAATGTAACTCACAGCCCCAGTTACCATACCAGTTACAAATGTAACTCACAGCCCCAGTTACTATACCACAGTCACAAATGTAACTCACAGCCCCAGTTATCATACCACTGTTACAAATGTAACTTAGCCCTAGTTACCATACCACAGTTACAAATGTAACTCACAGCCCCAGTTACCATACCACTGTTACAAACGTATCTCCCAGACCTTGTTACCATACCATTTTCAGTACCTTTTAGTCCTCTGAATCAGCTCGTCGGCTCATTTATACAATCCAGCAGTTGTTAGAATACACAATAAACAGGAGTGGGAATGCTGAATTACAACACAATACCAAGGCACACAAAGGTACAGAAACAATGGGGTGCCTAATTCTGGTCCAGGAAAACATTTAGTTCCAACTCTGAAAATACACATGATCCAGCCTTTGGTAAGATCTGAATATTACCCCAGGTATGTTGGGGCTAAGTTATGCATATCTGGAGCTGGGTACCACAACCGCAAAAACTACTGATCCTGGCACAGTTGCTGCAAAATCTATTGCTCCTGACAGAGTGCTGGCTTCACCTTAAAGACCATGTGCAGCATCATCTGCAAACCAGTCCTTCCTGGGTACTTTCCCACCAGGTTCAGAGGGGAAAGGTCAAATAGGTTTGCTCCTGTCTCCTGACAGATAGCATGGACAAGCATCTTCTTCCCCACTCCGGAAGGGCCCACCAGCAGCAAAGCCTTCACCAGTGGAGCTTTCTCGCGGAGCACCTGGGAACCTTGAACATAGTGAAACCGAGACTGAAAGCTGACAACTAACAGATAGCTGTCTTATAAACACCTTTACAATGTCTGGCACAAGCAAAAATCTCCTTTCATTGCTCAATGTTAGGAAGCCTTAAAGTTGCCAACATCAATGCTTTTTCTTCCTATCATTAGGAATTAATTTAGTTAGGATTCCGAGATGGAAAATGTGTAAAGTCTACTTACCTAATGGTAAAATGGCATAAAGAGGAATTAGCTGCCGCACATCGGATAATGAAGGCATGGGCTCTATGTCCATCTGCCGAAGAGTAGTGCCAAGGTAGTTATAGTCCCCTAAATGATAAAGGTAGTTATAGTCCCCTAATAATAAAGGTAGTTATAGTCCCCTAAATGACAAAGGTAGTTATAGTTCCCTAATGATAAAGGTAGTTATAGTTCCCTAAACCATAAAGGTAGTTATAGTTCCCTAATGATAAAGGTAGTTATAGTTCCCTAAACCATAAAGGTAGTTATAGTTCCCTAATGATAAAGGTAGTTATAGTTCCCTAAACCATAAAGGTAGTTATAGTTCCCTAAACCATAAAGGTAGTTATAGTTCCCTAATGATAAAGGTAGTTATAGTTCCCTAATGATAAAGGTGGTTATAGTTCCCTAATGATAAAGGTGGTTATAGTTCCCTAATGATAAAGGTAGTTATAGTTCCCTAATAATAAAGGTAGTTATAGTTCCCTAAACCATAAAGGTAGTTATAGTTCCCTAATGATAAAGGTAGTTATAGTTCCCTAAACCATAAAGGTAGTTATAGTTCCCTAAACCATAAAGGTAGTTATAGTTCCCTAATGATAAAGGTAGTTATAGTTCCCTAAACCATAAAGGTAGTTATAGTTCCCTAATGATAAAGGTAGTTATAGTTCCCTAAACCATAAAGGTAGTTATAGTTCCCTAAACCATAAAGGTAGTTATAGTTCCCTAATGATAAAGGTGGTTATAGTTCCCTAATGATAAAGGTGGTTATAGTTCCCTAATGATAAAGGTGGTTATAGTTCCCTAATGATAAAGGTAGTTATAGTTCCCTAATGATAAAGGTGGTTATAGTTCCCTAATGATAAAGGTGGTTATAGTTCCCTAATGATAAAGGTAGTTATAGTTCCCTAATAATAAAGGTAGTTATAGTTCCCTAAACCATAAAGGTAGTTATAGTTCCCTAAACCATAAAGGTAGTTATAGTTCCCTAATGATAAAGGTAGTTATAGTTCCCTAAACCATAAAGGTAGTTATAGTTCCCTAAACCATAAAGGTAGTTATAGTTCCCTAAACCATAAAGGTAGTTATAGTTCCCTAATGATAAAGGTAGTTATAGTTCCCTAAACCATAAAGGTCAGAGGAATAGTACTGCTGATCAAAGGGGGCTTGTTTTCTCATCATATTGGCTGCAACTACAAGTACTGTTGACATTTGTCTCCTGTTGTAACCCTAAAACCCTGCACAACAACTAGAAAACCCACATGCAAAAGATGTGTAAACAACTATAGATATACCATATGCAATACTTACTGGTATGTACATTTCATACTAATATTACACAAAAACATAACTTAAACATGTTTTCTTTATATGGTACTTCAGATAAGCAGAAAAAAGCATTTATACAGTATAAGACTCTAGTGTCAAATAAAAAGCTATAAACGTGTTGAAGTGCAGTCGCAGACTGGTGCTCATACCTATGTAGTCCTGGAGTTTTACATTCTCTGCTGGTTTGAGCAGCCCTTGTTCTACCAGCTCTTGATACAGAGATTCAATGGTCCTGACAGGGGATATTGAAGCCCAATAAACTTGCCTTCAACACATTTCAGACTTGCTCTTAGAGCAGCTACAGCACTGCTACAACCTTCCATACAAAGACTCATAAGTAGTGCTACTCACCTATCAGCTGTGAGGTCTTTCTCTTTCTTTTTCTTCTTTTCACTCTTTGACCCTTTCTTTTTCTGCACAGAAATAAGCAATAGTAATATTTCTAGCAATAGAAACAAGCACATGTAAACAGGAGTGAACACAGCTCCAGTGGAGCCGGATGATCACGCAGATATCTGCTCCTTCACACCTTCCCGGAGGGTTTAGCCTTCCTGCCTTTGTCTCTGTCCACAGCCAGCTTCCAGTTAGCAAGCTCCTGTCTCATCAGCTCGTCCACCTGTATGAACAGCGTAACGCAGATATCTCTGAGAAACACTATCCACACAAACCACGACAACATGGGACAAAGTGCCGCACTTCGCATGGAGCATCGGAGATTAGATCAAATTGTAAGATACAATATTGTAAATTCATGATGAAATATCACATTAAAGGTTAATATTTACATAGGCGAACAAAACGTAATTTATGCCTTGATAGTTAAGGCCTACTTAAGGGATTTAAAGTGTGCCAATAGGAAACGGATTGGAACTTTACGATGCCGTCTCAACTCCAACAAAACCTGTTCATGTAAATTACAGAACAGAGCAAAGCTGCCTACTGAAACATTACTCCACGCACTGAGTATACCAAAGTAGGTTTCAGTGGTCCAGCAGTCACCTGAAGTCTTATTTCTGTCTCAATCTCTTTCCTCTTCTCCTCTTTGATGAGCTCCGCTTCGTGTCTCTGGCTGAAGTTCTTGGATTCATCTCTGTTTTTCCAAACTTCTGTGGATGAGACCCACACACAGAACCCGAGTCAGTCAGGCTCACTGAGAGTAAGAGCTGCTCCTCCAAACATGGGTCTTCAGTGGGACTACATGAATAGAAACACTCAGACTTGCCTACAAATGTTTTGTGTCCGCTCTGCAGGTCTGACAGGAAAGCAGATGAGAGCATCTTCAGGCCCGGTTCTTCATCCTGGAATAAGAGTGTCTGAATGAGATGAATGTAGTGGGTTACAGACCAGTGTTACTGATGTGATGAGTGTAGTGTAGTGGGTTACAAACCAGTGTTACTGATCTGATGAGTGTAGTACGGTGGGTTACAGACCAGTGTTACTGATGTGATGAGTGTAGTGCGATACAGACCAGTGTTACTGATGTGATGAGTGTAGTGCGTTACAGACCAGTGTTACTGATGTGATGAGTGTAGTGCGTTACAGACCTGTGTTATTGATGTGATGAGTGTAGTGCGTTACAGACCAGTGTTACTGATGTGATGAGTGTAGTGCGTTACAGAGCAGTGTTACTGATGTGATGAGTGTAGTGCGTTACAGAGCAGTGTTACTGATGTGATGAGTGTAGTGCGTTACAGAGCAGTGTTACTGATGTGATGAGTGTAGTGGGTTACAGATCAGTGTTACTGATCTGATGAGTGTAGTGCGTTACAGAGCAGTGTTACTGATGTGATGAGTGTAGTGCGTTACAGAGCAGTGTTACTGATGTGATGAGTGTAGTGCGTTACAGACCTGTGTTATTGATGTGATGAGTGTAGTGCGTTACAGACCAGTGTTACTGATGTGATGAGTGTAGTGCGTTACAGAGCAGAGTTACTGATGTGATGAGTGTAGTGGGTTACAGACCAGTGTTACTGATGTGATGATTGTAGTGGGTTACAGACCAGTGTTACTGATGTGATGAGTGTAGTGCGTTACAGACCAGTGTTACTGATCTGATGAGTGTAGTGCGTTACAGACCAGTGTTACTGATGTGATGAGTGTAGTGCGTTACAGACCAGTGTTACTGATGTGATGATTGTAGTGGGTTACAGACCAGTGTTACTGATGTGCACACACCTCCTCTGCTTCTTGTCCTTTCCTTTTGTCTTTTGTCTGTTCTTTCCCTCCTGTCTTTTTGTTGGCTTCCTCTTCTTCCTCAGCTTTTAGCTCTTCCATCAGCTTCAGCGAGATGAACATTATACTCAGTGACCGGTGAGGTCGGGTGCAAGCCAACCAAGGCACACATAGCTGACGGCCACCCGCACAGCATAAACAGGACCTTTAATGGCACTGAGTTTAAGGTGAGTTAAAGCCCTGCGCAGTTCTGCACCTCGCTCTTAAACAGTGCCGTGACAGATCTACCTGCTGAGGTGTTTTAGCAGCAAAAATGAGGGCAGAGCCACCATCTTCCTCTTCAGGGTAGTCAGGAAAGGAACCTGTTGCATCACTATAGAAATAAGACTTTTATTACAGTCGAATCTAGTGAACACACAGACTGTGTGCACTAATGTTCCAAAAGTAGTCTACAATCACTGTAAAAGTAACAATGCAGTCACTGTAGCGCTGCAACATAAAGCGTGGGCTAAGCATGGAGCATTCTAGGAGATGTAGTGCAGTTCTGTGGGTCTCACTCACTGGCATTCGATGAACCACTGTCGTATCTGGTCCTTCATGGTCTCTCTCATGTCTGGGCCCTCCGTCTCTCGGAGGCTGCTGGTGATGAACACCAGGGCTTTCTGGAAGTCCTCCTCATGCTCCTCCTGCCTGGCTCTTCTGCGAGCCTTGTTGGCTTCAGCCAGTACTGCAGCCGGGCAAGGCTGGGATAGGCCGGGCTCCATGGCCTACAGCAAGCACCGAGAGAACACAGGGAAGGACATTACCTCACCACACGGTGGAAGAGCTCCACCTACTGGATATCTCAGATATTTCATTAACATGAGACGGTGTATTTGCCTCACCATGCCCAGAAAAATCATCTCCTCCTCCCGCTCCTGCTTAGTTTTTTTCCTTTGAATAAAACCCTTCCATACCTTTGGAAGCAGAGATAAGCTCAGCCAATCAGAGCCATTTTTCACCCCTTAATTTGCATATGCATTCACAAACAGTGCTAGATACAAAATCAGGCAATACACCTGTGCGCACCATAAATTTGTATACCATCGTTGCCTGTGTGTGTCTAATACCTTCTGGATTCGGACTGCAGCCTGGTCAGTGTTGGCCACACTGAGGTCTTGGTGCTTGGCCCTCTTCTGCCTCTCCTCATCTCTCTGGATCTCTCGCATGAACTTTGCCCTCAGGCGACCCTGCCGTGCTCTCTCCGTCACCTGAATCATTTTAACGGCCTCCTCCAGGCTTAGAGCACGGCCTTCATCAGCAGGCTGAGGGAAGAAGGAGATCTCAGCCATTTCCAAGTTCTTCCTTCTCACCATCATCCTCAGAGGTCTGGACTTGGAACTGTTTTGCAAAGCTGTGTTATGTTAAAAGCACTGAACAGGTAAAAGGGAGCTCAACTAACATGAAGCAAAAAGACAACTGAAAAAAAACAGACAAAGACAGTTAGCTGCTCTGTGAATTCTACACACTTTGGGTTTCTCCGCTGTTGCCATTAGATCCAGTATTCTGGAGAGCATCTGCTGTCGATCTCGCTGAACTTTGCTTTGCTCACTGAGGAAATACCTTGGAATTGGAATTTCTAGGTCCTCCTGTAACCAATAAGGTGTAGAGGACACATCCGTGAGATGCATCCACCGAACTAACTCAACAGAGCACTGCATAGAAGCGGTGGTCATTTGGAGTCTATTAAACAACAGCATAGATAAACACTTCAAATTTTGTTTTTACTACAAGAAACGTTAGTGTTCACTTGACATTAGTGTTTACTTTTCCTGGCACTACCTAGTAAGAAAATCACTAGGAAACATCCATTCATACATTTCACCAGAGTTACAGACAGGATCCCCTTACAAACGCACAGGGGTCAATTTCAAATCGAGAATGACATCATCCATATAGTGGAATTCCGAGAATTCCTTCTCCACCATCTCGTTCTTGAGTTCCAGCACGCGTCCCATGGTGGCATCCAGCAATCCTCGAATCAGCCTCCTCTTCTGTGGATGAGCGATCTGGTCGTAGGCCTCCTCCAGCCGTCTAAAGATCTGCGTGTAGCGCACGTAGAGTGAGGCGAGGCGCTGGAAGAACACTACTCGGTCTCTCTCCGGCCGTGACGACTCCGGCGGCACCTCCTCGCTTAACAGGCTGCTCAGCCCCTCCTGGGCGTCACGCCAGAGTTTATTGTATGTGCTGCAATAAAGACATTTTTCCTCGTACACTTAACGCGAGAAAACTGCGCATAAGATACAGCATTCATAGACGTACTATAAAGACAAGTGTTACTTTCAAAGTTGTTTGATTCAGAAACAAACTGCAGCTCTGCTTTTACAGTAAAATCTGTCCAAAACTCCACTGTCAAGCAACTTACTTAGCTACAATACTTTAGCTAGCTAGCCCGGTAGCTAACGGACTAACCTGTGAGACATGGCCTAGATAGACAGGTACTCTGGTCTTCACTAGTGCTCATCTAAGGTCAGCTTTAAATGGTTTTAAAGAAATGTTAATCTCCATTTCCGTCATTTCGCATATAAGATGCAAGCCATAACGTTATTTGCTCACAACTTTGCAGCCGGTTGTCAACTTTGTATCCATGGAAACTAAGACCACGTGACGGAAACACGGACGCGCATCATGTTTCGCCTAAGGGCACAATTCTCGCTAGAGCCAGAAAGTTTAGTTAGGGAGGCCAGGTCGTGCATGGAAGACGAATTAACAGAACATCAAAATTATCCGTTTATATAGATTAAAATAAAGCCTGCAGAATGGTTTCAGGAAACGTGATGGTAAAGTATGCTTCAGATGACTATTTAAAACAATAGAGAATTCAGACCTGTATCTCAAGACTCCGGGGAATCACCCCCAAAACAGCTCTACATTCGATAAAGAACCAATAACTACTAGCGCAACATATAAAGAAAGAAAGAAATGCGTTAAATATAGTCTGTAAAAATATAAAAATGTAAGTCATCAGATAGGCAAACGAATATGCCAGGATTCAATCGTGACAAAGCAATTTGAGAGCACACCACTTGGTGTCACCAGAAGACAAGGAAGACAATAATTTTGGCCAAGCCAAACATTCAGACACTTCACCATTACTGGTATTTTGTCACAAATGTGTTCTGTTCAGTTCACCATTACTGGTATTTTGTCATAAATGCGTTCTGATCAGTTCACCATTACTGATATTTTGTCATAAATGTGTTCTGTTCACTTCACCATTGCTGGTATTTTGTCATAAATGTTTTCTCTTCGGTTCACCATTGCTGGTATTTTATCATAAATATGTTGTGGGCTACAGTAATAACATTATACACCCTACAAACTACCAGTTTGGGTTGTTTTCCAGCCTAAATGTTGCAATAAAGAAAAGCTGTATCTCTATAATGTAGTCATGTAGGATTTTGGATGGATTTTAGTTAACATGTTGATATATATACCCAGCTGTTTGCTTAATTTGATGCTTTAAAAACTTTATTTAGCTCGCTGTTTTGTTTTTGGTTTATTACCAATGTTAACAATTAGCATTATGCAGATAGACTTTAAAGACTTAGAGAAAAGGATGAGGACAAGGAATTCTAAAGAGTCATTCATGCAAGGAAAATACCTGAAAGGTCTACTCCATTATAGTTTTTATTTTAAGCTCCACTGAATGACTTTTCTCTTTCAGTGTGTTACCACAGTTTTCCGTGATAAAATGGCAATGAATTCTCTGAAACGAAGCAGATACCAATTCAGAACAATCTAGCTTGTAGAGCAGAATAGTTAAACCAACATCTCTGTGGAAGAAAAGCTTAGAAACGGACAACTATCGTTCTTTTGGTGCAGTTCCCCCTACTGTTCTCACTCCCTCCCCGGCTTGGTCTCAGACACACAAAAATCAGCAGCGATCATCTTTGGAGTTGAAGACTTGCTATAGAGGAGTTGCCAGAGATCAAAACAAAGATATAGTTTCCAATCAATTGATCAAGACTAAATTTTCATGACTTGTTTTTTCCTTGGGAATACCAGATAATTTGGAGATCCAAACATTTTTGATTATTAGGAATCATAAATATTTTCTGTTTTTCTAAAACAAAAAGGGTTGTGTTGTTCCGTTTGAAAATGCACAAAAAACCCACAAAATTGGCCTAAAATTGCCTAAATAAGGATTTCACTCTGTAACTGATGCTGATTTCACCACACTGAGCAATACTGTATGTGATGGGTTCTGACATGTTCAGTCTGGTCAACCATATCTGCTTCACCATGCACCAGGCCTGCTGGCAAGGTTGACAGTAGACTCGTCTCATTTTCTATTCAATACTCAGGTCATTATCAAGAAAATAGTCAAGCCGGTAGCTGGCAGTATATAGGCCTATAATCCTGTGTCAGAATACAAAGTTTGTAGCTTTCATTCACTTGGTGGTTTTTGTTTTTATTTATTTCTTTCTTGACCAGTCACTCAGTGCCAGGAATAACAGTATTTGTGAAAAAGAAGGCAGACTGTTGTGTCAGAGGACTGTTGTGCTGAAGTAGCCTCTTATTAAGGTCAAGGAGTTTATATGGAATAAAGGCTACACAGTTCTTCTCCCGTTTCGTTTTAAAATGGATTTGATGGTGCCAGCCTTCACATACTTGTTTGTAATTCTCGCATGTCTTGGGAAGGGGTTTTAAGTGAGTTGGAACTGCATAGTAAGAGAAACAGAGCATTTGTAGTGAGCATTTACAGCACTTTACAACGTATGCTGGCCGTGGTTAAAGGTCTTCCGACGTTTGTACGCAGAAGCAGTGAGGGAGCCTTGTGTCATTGTATTAATACGTCTGGTGGCGTGAACTTTACTACCAAACTCGGAAGATGAGGGCTGCCAGGGGCACATGGTCCTTTGAACATGCAGCCAGTCACCAATGACCATCTTTACTGTCCTTTTTGCAGAATGATGGAGCATCTGAAAGCCCCAAAAGGGAAGCTGTAAATGTTCGGTTCAATGCACGCAGCATAACAGACACCCTCCAGCGCTTCTGCGATGAGAGCTGTGGCAGGCTGTCCTCTCCACCTGATGAAGGCCTAGCCAGCTGTGCTTTCAGTCTCCTGACTCTGGATGGCCCACCAATAACAGCTATATGAGCAGCAGAATGCATAATTGATTAAGGATGCATAGTGAGGCAGTTAAGAGGCAACTGAATTTATTTAAGAGCTGCTAAATTATAGCAGGTGTTTTTCACTGCTGTAAACACTGCTACAAGCTCTAATAACACGCATAGTAAACATTGTTCTTTTTCTACAATGACATTCTAAATGACTACATAGTTGTTCGGTTTTGATGTAAAGCCTATTTAGAAAGATCTGTCAGATTGCTGTCATCGATCATGAGAAGCAGGTTAATCCATTGCAGTAACCACCTCAACTGCACATCTGGATAATATCCATAGTTATTACAAAACTGTCCTTTAAAACCTACAAATTAATCGGATGAAACATTATTCCGTGGCTAGTCTGTAGGTTACCACGGTGGAAGTTACTTTAGCAGAACAACTAAACTTAAAGCTTCAAAACCGCAGGTGTTTGCATTTTTATTGTACTTTGTCTTGGGAACATGGCGCTTGGATATGTCCAAGAGCGTTTGCGCTTCAAACGTGATGACTCGTTATCAACTATGTCCTTTTGAGACCTCGAAATATGATCATTTGTGGTTAAGTTTTACACTCTCAAAACTTCGATGATGATTTTGAAACGAAAGGAGGGGCGAACGTCAACGGGACCGACCACGAGCTAAAAATCCCTAAGATGTCTTGCCACCCACCCGAAATCGATTGTATTACATTCAAGAAGCTTCGCACTTGACATATAAAACGGGACGCATTTTCCCAAGAAAGATACGAGACGACGGACTCTGTTTCACTCAGTACATCGCTAACGGTTGGAGAATATTTTTCTGACTATCTTGCGTCAACGTCGCAATAATCACCGACACCTAGTGTAAGTTGCTACTTTTATGCAAGTTATAGAAAGCAACAGTGAAACATTTAGTTAACTTTTTAATGCTTGTGTTTATTTTAGACTACAATGTTACCAACATTGTGGCGCAAAATGCTCAGACTTCAAAGTTTTTGTTGAATTTGGGTCATCGCATGTTTATATTTGTGTCTAGTCTATTCCGTAGACCTCTAGAGTGTTGTGCGCCTGGGGAAACAATAAGAAACCCTACCTTTTATAAATGCTTTTAGGAAAATGTCATTTAACCATATTGTAGGTTTATTTCGAGTGTTGTACTTGTCTTGACTGGGGTGTGTGTGTGTGTGTGTGTGTGTGTGTGTGTGTGTGTGTGTGTTTGTTTGTTTGTTTGTTTGTTTGTTTGTTTGTTTATCAGGCTGAAAAGCCATGCATGCTGAGAAGAGATGGCAAATGTGGTTGAGTGTAATTATTCTACTCATCACCTCCAGCCAGTGCATGGACAGCTATGACGGGAAACGGAAAGAGAAACGAACTTTGCTGGATCTTGTGTTGTACGGGCGCGAGCTAGAGTCCCGGCGCGTCACGAGCGGTCTCTACTTTGTGTCCCACGACGTGAAGTTTTCCGCGCGTGAAAAGACTGCAGTCTTTCCCAAACGGGACACCACCAGGCCAATAGGTAAGCTGCTTTCAGCTCAGGTGGTGATACAAGCGTAATCCTGGGTTTTACCTCCTGGCAGGATTTTTTTTCTCATGCATCGACTGTTTTGGATGCTTTAATCTCTAAATGTGTGTGCACGCTGGGGTTCAGCGCGTGTCGCCGAATCTGGTCAGAATCTACATTGGCTTGATGGTTACAGATAATCACTTTACCTTTGCTGAGAATTCAGCAGTCTCCTGTCTGCACAGTTATAGGCTCCGAGCATGACTGGCTGGATTGTATTCTGGAGGCATTATATTCTGATCATAGAGCTAATGTTTTTGAACTAATTGAACAGTGACACAATTTTTGTTATTTTGACTGTACTTCAGTACACTGGATTTGAAATCAAAGATGTGAAAAGTGTTTATGATAGCAAAGCGTGTTGATTCCAGAGGTGCCATTTGCCTCTGGAGTATGTGAGTGCCCCTCACATTCATCAGTCCATAGACGTGTGAGTGAAGAAGATGATCAGGCTGAAAAAGGAGAACAGTTGGTTAGAGACAGCCAAATAACATTGTGTCTGCCGAAACCAACACTCTGGTGAAGCAGAACGGCCATAGTGAGCGTTACAGTAGCAAACTTCGTGACAGAACCACAATGTACCTTTGACGAGTCCGAAATCGAATCTGACGAAGATCTGGTGTGTCTTTAACTGGCTATGTAATATAAATGTGTACAAATCTTTGCTCAGTGGAATGTTGCCATGCGGGTGACATTGTAATGTTAATTGATGTACGTTACCACTGGGCAATTACACCAACTGCACAGAAATTGGGATTTACCATTTTGTGCTTTAAAGCTGTAACTGGCCTGTAACGGATTAGGTTTGTAAATTGTTGCATTTTCAGTACTAGTAATGACTCCTGCAAGCCAGAGAGCTGTTCTGGAATTGTCCTGATCTGAGTAATTGTAGCATGAGCCACTGAAGTCATCACAGACATCAGGAGATCTGTTAGTCTGTCGTAATGCAGGACACCTTACGTTTCTTTCCCTTGGTCTACTGTTTTGCAATGTCTTCACGATGGTCTTAATGTGGTTTTAATGTAAAATGAAAACACATGCTCTCATGACATTCATATGCAGCTTTGGAGAGCCAAATTAGGCTTGGTCACATTTTGAGTTGTGAAAACAAATGTAAACTATAATGATAATAGTAACATTAGTTATTCTGATATAATTAATCATACTGAAATATGATAAAGTGTAAATACTATTCTTGTTGAGTTCAATTGTTTTAAAATGACATTTTTAGCAGTTTTATTAGAATGACATGAACGTGAGGAAAAAGACTGACAGTTTGTTGTTGGATATTGTGAACCTTTAGACATTCCAACCAGGCCACACATAATGTAGGACTTCCATCAAGCCAGAATGTCTGCGTACACCTCTAGAGCGCTCCCATAAGACAGGTGCAGGACCGTGCGTATGTACCTATCCAGAGAGACACTAAACTTGGGTTTGTGTCTGTACCTGTCCATAGAGGTGCTAAACTTGGGTTTGATCTCTCTTGTTGTGTTCTTTTGAGAGCCGTACTCTCTCCTGAATGGTTTTTGTTAAAGAAACACGCTACGAATTAACCAGTTGTCTTCAGTTCATTCATAACAGAGTGCAAGTTCTCTTCCTGTCTGTATGAGGATAAAATTAGCAGCAGAATGGATTTGGGCATCTGACATTGACAGGTATTATAACACTGTGGGCAATAATCTTCTTAGTAGAGCAGGCTGGAGGAATATTACGTGGGTGTGGCCACAGCATGCTTGGGTTACCCAGGACCCCAAGCCTGGGGCAGATTCAGTGGGGGCTGTCTTAACAGCACTGGCTTAGGCTGAAATGAGCACTTGGTCCCACATGGAGATTATGGATGCTTAAATGGCTCAGTGTAATGTTGTACAGAAACAGAATAGGTTTTAGAAGGAATGTGTCAGTACTGCTAATCTCTGTGATCAAAATCTGAGTAGGTGTAACATAAAGAGGTAGGATGATATCAGAATTACAAAAGGACTCTGTACTTTAAAAGAAAAATGAAAAATGGACAACATAAATAATGTCTACATAAAGGGCCCAGGTGTAATGCTGGACATCATTTTAACTTGATGACAAATATAGGGGTGAATGTTCATACATAAAACAAACACACACACACACACACACACACACACACACACACACACACACACACACACACACACACACACACACACACACACATGTTCAGTTATATTTTTAATGGAGTGGTTTGTATATTTTACTGTTTGTTTTGAATCATGTACATGGAATTGGACTTTTTTTAATGACCTCCAGTGCACTGGCAGAATGCTTAGAGGCTGGATTTTAAGGCAAGATGATGACATCATCTTGTGGCAACAGGCTCAGGTTTAAAGACAGAGGGCACATGGTATTTCAGAACTATTTTTTAGTTCACAGTGCAGTGCAGTAAATCACTTGTCCATCAGGATCTGTGCATGTAGATCCTGTACTTCATACAGAAGTATTGAAGTACATTTTCTAAATTAATTATCCAAATGTCTTTTATGCACTAAATTTGGCACCTTAAATTATGGCAAATTATATTTGATGACAAACATTTCACAAAAAAATTGAGGAATAAGATGGACATAGTGTTTTATTTATTTATTTATTTTTGTTAGTTTTACATTTTAGCATTACTCTGTTGGTCTTTTTCCCCAGAGATTATCCCAAGAGATGTAAGCATAAAAGACAAGTTCATAAAGCATTTTACAGGTAAGAAAAATTGAACCCATTAATTTCTAAATGTAATTTTGCTCCTTTGTTTTACTGATAACATTGACTGGTATTCTGTGATATCAGTAAAATGGAGCACAGTAGTTGTGCATTTGTGGTGCACAGATGGTTGGGCCTGTGCCAGCTGGGGTTGGGTTATAACGCCTTTCTACCACAGTCAGCTCTGAGCTCTTAGCACAGCTACATGGTTCAGTTCCCGCCTAGAAACAAGAGTTCCTGCCTGCCCAATTACATCACCTCCTTTGATGACCTCAGGTAAGTGGTTCCACCAATCACGTTGGAGAAAAAGGACGGTATACTTTACGGTACACCCTACTAATGAACAGTTCACTTTACATTTACGTCATTTAGCAGATGCTCTTATCCAGAGCGACTTACAAAAGTGCTTTGTTATTTACTCATAGAATACATCCTAGTACAGTACAGTAGGGTAGAGTCCCACATACCAATGAACTAGAATACAGGAATCAATGCTGATACCTAGAAGTATAAAATACATAAGCTCTATCTTAGATGATAAGTGCAATAAACAATAAGTACCAGAGTCTGTCAGACAACATCAGTGTAATAAACAAATACCCTACAATAAGTACTAATTTAGTCAGTCAATATGGGAGCAGGGTCAGTTGTCCTTTAAATATTCCACGACTAGACGGGTCTTCAGTCTGCATTTGAAGACTGCAAGGGACTCTGCTGTCTGAACAGCAAGTGGGAGTTCATTCCACCATCTTGGAGCCAGGAGTTCACTTCACAAAGTGACCAAAAATTCTTTAAATATCCAAAGTACTTAAAGCACTACTTAAAGTACTGAAAGTATCCAGAATATTCAGAGGACCCTGCGCTGACAATGAAGTTTATGAACCTGAAATGTGTGGTGTAAAAATACATGAAAATATATAGCTTTGGCCATTTTAAAATATTCATTGATAATTTTATAGGGAATGCCGACTGAATTGGGAAAATGTTTCTTCAAATTTGAACCCTTTCAACATCTATCTGCTTTACATTTCAAAATATAGATGCTCTGAAAAGGTTTTATTCACATGCAAAATGTAAATTACAGTGGTCAAGCAGATTTTATTTTTAAAAAACATTAATAGTGTTCTAAAAAGCTCTTAAGAGCAGTTTAGTAAGTCTCTGAGCCTTGACAGAGGTTGTGCTCAGCTGCACAGTAGCTGGCAATGCATTCATACAAGACAAGCAGCCCAAGAGAAGACAGGGTGTGCATGAGCCTGCTAGCCTCAGGACCTGAGCCTAACACCAGAGCTGGCTGTGGGCATTAGTGTGAAACTCCATTACTGAGAGGCGCACACAAAGAGACAGACATACGTTACTGAAATCATTAGTCTGCTGCCTCCTTGTGAAGTCATCAAGCATTACCACGTACTAATTCTTTCTTTTGGGCCTCTGCACAACTAAAGGGGCGGGGGTGCAGGGGGTGACTAATTTTAGAATAGTCTAGAAGAACAGAAGGTTGACATTATGAAGTCTCTACATTAAGGGAAAAACTTTAGAATTGAATTGCAGTTCAGTGCAGTCAACCATAGAGAAATTTACAGGACCATGTCTCTAACATACACACAATGTATTCTGATCTTGTCAAGAGGAGAAACATGTTTATAAAATTATTTCCTAAAATGTTGTCTTTCTCTCAAGCAGGACCAGTCAAGTTCTCATCTGAGTGCAGGTTGCATTTTCACAGAATTTACCACAACACGAGGGAATGTGGAAGACCAGCCTGTACGTGTACACTTCTGCTTCTCTCATTCCCATTTGTAATCTCTCATATTAAATGTCCTCCTAGGTTACTGTTGTTGACAAACCTTTTTTTTTTTAATTAGCATTCATTTTTTGGTGATTATTTTTTTGTATGGTAACCTAGTGTATCTTACCAAGAGACAATGTGGTGGGACTTCCAATAGATTCAAAACACTGCAACCTCTGATATGTCTCCGGCAGCAAATGACCAGATCTCATCTGTGTTCATATTTCTACCTAAGCCAGTGGCATGCACGGAGAGGCTAGGACAGGGACTGGCGTGCATGGAGAGGCAAGGACAGGGACTGGCGTGCACGGAGAGGCTAGGACAGGGACTGGCGTGCGCGGAGAGGCTAGGACAGGGACTGGCGTGCGCGGAGAGGCTAGGACAGGGACTAGCGTGCACGGAGAGGCTAAGACAGGGACTGGCGTGCGCGGAGAGGCAAGGACAGGGACTGGCGTGCGCGGAGAGGCTAGGACAGGGACTGGCGTGCACGGAGAGGCTAAGACAGGGACTGGCGTGCGCGGAGAGGCTAAGACAGGGACTGGCGTGCACGGAGAGGCTAGGACAGGGACTGGCGTGCACGGAGAGGCTAGGACAGGGACTGGCGTGCGCGGAGAGGCTAGGACAGGGATTGGCGTACACTTGGAAGGTCTAGTTCCAAAGACGCTCAAAAAAATAGCCATGCATGAACACCTAGATGACTGCAGGTAGCTTAGCTAGTGAGGCAGGGAAGCATTGGCCAATTTGGACACTCTAACTCAAAATGCTACAAAATGTAAATGGTTTTCGATAAACCTACACTCTTAAATCATATCATCTTTATATAGGTATCAAACTGCACTGGTTTTATAATAGAACTATTTTATCATGATGTTTTATATACAAACAAATAGTGTGATAGGTTGCCTTAGTGTCTCAAAGGTTATGAAGCCAATCGGATTAGCTGGCTCTGTAAACCGGAAATCATCAGGGAAAAAAAGGTTTAGGTACAAGAATTAGCAGCACAGGATCATTAGAGGGCTGCTTGTTAAAACTCTTGCAAATTTACAGACAAACGACCAAACAGTGCCTGCCCACTTTAGTCAGTTCAGCTGATGTTTAGCAGTGTGTCTCTGTTTTAGAGCCTGGGTAAGGGCTCTGTTGATGTGGAGGTAAAAGGGGCGGGGCTGGGGCGATTGTGCCCCACCCCCTCCCCTGTTATTACACTACAACTTCCAGGGTTCTTCACCACCATGGCGTGAAAAGGAGTTTTCGTCAACACACTGCCTGCCCAGAACCCAAGGCAAAGAATTAAAAATAAGAACTAAAAAGTGAAGCTGTCTTCTAAAGGTGTAGTTAAGAAGGGGGCAAACTGAAATGGTCCTCCACAGGGCTGAGGGGTTTATTGGGTCTATCCAAGTTGCTCAGGTTGCATCTTGTCACAACACTGGACATTTCACTGTGCTTGTTGCACGTACAGCAGATCGTGAGAAGCTGGTTAACTGGCCAGTTTGCTGGATAAGGTGTATCACAGTGGAAAAACACTAAAATGCTCCGTACTGTGATCCATCAGGGCCAGAGGTGGAAAATTCAGAAAGTAAAATCCCTGCCAGGATTTTTACTGCCTGGTTTTGGTATTTAGCTCAAAACAACAGGTAGAACTAAATAGTTCAACTAGATGGTACAAAATTATGACGGAACGTTTTGAACATGATCTTAAGCATCTCTGACCAGAAGCATATTAGGAGGACACATAATCTAACTTGTACTGTACACCTGGAGAATACATAAAGTGTGTCTCAGTGTTTTTCTTCGTTTGTTTGTTTTCTTCTGGTGGTTTGGCTGAAGATGAGGTTCAGTAGCTTCGGGTCAGATACGCTGCCTTTGTTGTGTGGTTGTTTCTCCCAGAGATCTCAGAAACACTTGTAATTGTAAGTATCTCTGGATAAGAGTGTCTGCTAAATGTTTAAATTAATATAACACAGTATCAAGAGTTAGGGAAATATTCAAATTTCTGAAAGGTAGATGTTAGCAGTGAGTATTTAGTTAGTAATGTGTCATTTCTGCTGCCAGGATTTGAAAGAATGACGAATGTTTTAAAAGGACACTTCAAACTGCAAATACAGTGTGCATGAGATTAAACTTGCAGCTGTGCACATTATATGCTCTGATATTTAATATTTACCTGATCAGTACTTTTATCGTGTTAGTGTAAAAAAGAAAAAAGTATGAGAGGGAGACAAAATGAGTGAGTCAGTAACAGTGATTGGATGACTACTGAAAGCTTTACAGAAACCGTTATAGATGGAACCATTCTGACCTGGGAGCCATATGATCATTTGAGCCCAAAGAGAGCATTAAGGTCATTTACAATGTTCTCTCACATCTACGGGCATGTCCCACCCACTTACTGCCTCAGACTGGCACGAGTGGCCCACTCAAACCCAGTTGTTTTATGTGTGAAACCTAGAGGTGTACTGTAAGATTAGATCCCACGGCCACCGTGAAGCAACCAAAAGGTACCAGTCAGAGGAAATGACTCACTATTTAACTTTTTTTCCTTTTCAGATTACAAAAGATGCGCCAGGTTGTTGACAAGGCTAGCGATGAGTCCACTGTGTGCACAGCCATAGAAACAGCACGTAAGTAAAAATTATTGTCATTATGTGGAAGAGGTTGTAGAGGTATATGCAGAAGACCTTCTGTGGACTCCACGTTGCAGATTAATTGAGAGGCCGTAGTCTATCTTTTATTTTTAAAGTGTGCATTGGTTCACCGCATCACTGGCCTGCACTGAAGAGAAAAGCAGGCCTGTGGAAATTGTACTTGATGATTAAAATAAGGAATTTTTTTCCAAAAACTTTTAGCAGGTGGTCATCTCAGACCTAGGCTACTCACATCTTGCAACTGTGACGATACGTTTTGATGATGCGTAACCTGCAGCGCTTGATCCGCATTTTGACATGCTCAGCCATTACTGGCTTATAGTGAAAGAAATGAAACAGAAAATCTTTAACACGACACGGCCAGTGACCCTTCCCTGACCCTTCCGCCTTTGCCGAGACAGGACACGTCTTTAGCGTGTGTTGTGACATCATCAGCAGTGGTAATGGGGTGAGTTACCCCCAGGTGCTCCTAATTAGAACGTAAAGAATACGATTTGATTGGCAAATGAAGGCCTTGTGAAGAATGGACAGTCACCTTAAGTTATTTTTCCTCCTGTTCATATTAGTTTTCCCTAGAATCTATTAAAAAGTGCTCCATTGCCCGTTGACAGGTTGAGTCAGTAATGACTATTACGAATTAGCAAATGAAGTGTCTGTAAAATTTTATGTTCACATAGGACAGACATAAGTGTCAGAAAATAATTTTAAGCGCTTTATGTTGAATTTCTCATTCAAACACCCACTCTGACCAGGATTGGTGGGTTCAAGATAATGCTGTCCTGTAAGCACATCTGTGGAAATAGAATTTTGTCTTTTTTTAAGAAGTTTAATCCCTGACTGATTTCAAGATCACTTTAGATTAAATTCAGATACGAGTCTTACTTTGCGATGTGTATGAAATGTACTAAATATTTTTTACAAAACCTCAAAACAAATCAGCTGTATACATAATTAGTGCTGTCTTCTCCGTCTGTTTCTTCTTTTGTCCTGTGCAGAAGGCCTTGAAATTACACAAGAATGATCTCTAAAGACTCTGGAGTAAATATTTTTTCAAGGAAGTGCCTTCCAGTCACAACAGTTAACAACAGTCATTATGGTTTTGTTCACTGTAGCAATGCAATTATTAAAATACTGTAACACTTTAGTTTTTATCATAATTTGTTTTTATATTTAAATGCTTTCAAAATATAGTTTTGTTTAATAGCTTTGCTTTTCTATTGCACTTTCTGAGGAAAATAATATTGCAGTCAATAATTTATTTAAAAGATATGTAAATATGAATTCATCATTATAAGATATTTAAATATGTGTTTCGTTAAGCCACAGTTCTCTCAAGATATTTTGCAGATATTTCCTTATTTATTTTATAACCTTGATTTCATCTCACAAATTTTCATTTGCTTTATGAATATGAAAATTGCCTACTTTTGACTGAGTTGCTTATCATGCTTCTATTTTCATGTTTAATTTGGCACTTCTACAAATGACCAAGTATTTCAAGAAAAATTGACAATGATGGGAATATTTCACTGATGTTTTGAAAGAATAAAAACAAAATCCAGCACATCATATTTAATGAGTACATGTAACCATGTCAGTTCAGAAAGTCTTGTTATGTAGAGGGATTCCCAGAATTATTTCATTTTTGATGTAAGTTTTGATGTAAGTTTTTAATACTTACATTTTTGATGTAAGTATGTAAGTTTCAATTTAATTCGTATTTGACAAATAAAGGAGCAATAAGTCATTTTTTCCACTGATTCTTCTTCACATTATGAAACAAACAGCAATTATACTGACACCCAGTGGCCTGGATGTGTCAGATTCTGTACTATTATAAATCTATTATAAACATGTGGGCGGACTTTATGCTTTATTTGGGGGAACTGCTCTATGGAGCATAAACTTCATTTGAGCACTACAAAGTGATTTGACTCTTCATCTCATGTGAACTGCACTTTATAGAACAAAATATAAAAATAATAAATAAACTTTCATACATATCTTTTGTTACTTTTTGATGGTAAGAAAGACTAATACCTAATGCTCCTTTAAGTAATAGTTCACACAGTTCTACTCTACAAATCTGAAGAATCGATTCGTTTTAGCGTGAATTCGCTTGGCTTCTTAATGGAGGGAAAATATCCTGTTTTAAATTACACCACGTAGCACATCGGTGTCCCCTGTCTGCTGTATTAAATTACACCACGTAGCACATCGGTGTCCCCTGTCTGCTGTATTAAATTACACCACTTAGCATGTTGGTGTCCCCTGTCTGCTGTATTAAATTACACCACATAGCACATCTGTGTCCCTTGTCTGCTGTATTAAATTACATCACTTAGCACATCGGTGTCCCCTGTCTGCTGTATTAAATTACACCACTTAGCATGTTGGTGTCCCCTGTCTGCTGTATTAAATTACACCACATAGCACATCTGTGTCCCCTGTCTGCTGTATTAAATTACATCACTTAGCACATCGGTGTCCCCTGTCTGCTGTATTAAATTACACCACTTAGCACATCTGTGTCCCCTGTCTGCTGTATTAAATTACACCACTTAGCACATCTGTGTCCCTTGTCTGCTGTATTAAATTACATCACTTAGCACATCGGTGTCCCCTGTCTGCTGTATTAAATTACACCACTTAGCACATCTGTGTCCCCTGTCTGCTGTATTAAATTACACCACTTAGCATGTTGGTGTCCCCTGTCTGCTGTATTAAATTACACCACATAGCACATCTGTGTCCCCTGTCTGCTGTATTAAATTACATCACTTAGCACATCGGTGTCCCCTGTCTGCTGTATTAAATTACATCACTTAGCACATCGGTGTCCCCTGTCTGCTGTATTAAATTACACCACATAGCACATCTGTGTCCCCTGTCTGCTGTATTAAATTACATCACTTAGCATGTTGGTGTCCCCTGTCTGCTGTATTAAATTACACCACTTAGCACATCGGTGTCCCCTGTCTGCTGTATTAAATTACACCACTTAGCACATCGGTGTCCCTTGTCTGCTGTCTTAAATTACACCACTTAGCACATCGGTGTCCCCTGTCTGCTGTATTAAATTACACCACTTAGCACATCGGTGTCCCCTGTCTGCTGTATTAAATTACACCACTTAGCACATCGGTGTCCCCTGTCTGCTGTATTAAATTACACCACTTAGCATGTTGGTGTCCCCTGTCTGCTGTATTAAATTACACCACTTAGCACATCGGTGTCCCCTGTCTGCTGTATTAAATTACACCACTTAGCATGTTGGTGTCCCCTGTCTGCTGTATTAAATTACACCACTTAGCACATCGGTGTCCCCTGTCTGCTGTATTAAATTACACCACTTAGCATGTTGGTGTCCCCTGTCAGGCAATATACATACAATATACAATACACAAGCAATGTACAGGTTATGTACAGGATAACGATACACAGTATATATAGTGCTAGTATGTGTGGTAGTGCTAACATGGGTGATGACTATGTAAGGGAGTGAAACAGTGTGTTATGGCTGTTATGCCTGTCAGAAGGACCTAGTCAGCTATTTATGATCATGGTGGAATGAGCGAAGAAACCGCTTCTGTGTCTAGAGGTTTTAGTGTACAGGGTTCTGTAGCTCCTGCTGGAAGGGAAGAGTTGAAGATGTCATGTCCAGAGTGTGAGGGGTGTGGAATGATGTCCCTGCCTGTTTCCTGGTTCTTGTGGAGGGGCAGCAGAGCAGCCACGAGCTTTTCTGCTGTTTTTATTGTTCCTTGCAGTCTGGTCCTGTCCTGTGTAGTAGCTGCTCTAAACCAGACCATGGTGGATGTGCACAGGACAGACTCAATGACATGTAGAACTAACTCAGCAGCTCCTGTTGCAGGACATATATCCTCTGCTGGGCCCTTTTGGGACGGAGTTGATATAGGTCCCCCACTTCAGGCCTTGGTAGTTCGCAGAAGCTTGAAGGACTCCACGGTTGACACGAGGTTGTTGTGAGGAGAAGCAGGCCCAAGGACATGATCCATCAGGATATGAATTGTGTTCATAATAAAATAAACATGTTTTCAGATTTAGGCAGATATCATTTATTTTCATCTAACAGAATTTGTATAGCCAACACTGGATTTAAAAAGACTACTTATACCATTTACCACCATAAAGATATTTCCATAACTACAAACAACAAAGCTTGCACTTAGAATTCATCTGAGTGTAGGCCTACAACACTTAACTGTAGGCTACTGTTTGGTTGTCTAATGTGAACAATTCCCATCAGAATAGCAGTGGGAAAACAAGGAGAGTTTAATTGTTTAAAGAGTGTGAATACATGCAGCTCACTTTAGCGTAGCTTCCTCTGTCTCAGGCGGATCTTAAACAAGCCACAACCATGCCAGAAAACACAGCACAATGTTTTTTTTCCCACCACAGAACCTGTCTAAAGTCTCTTCAAAATGACTGATAAGTGATCATGTGAAGAACACTGAACACTGTGCCTGATCAAATCCTTGATATTTACCACATCCTGCTGCTCTCCGATTGTTAATGGAATGTCTAAGCAGTTGTGAATGAAACTGAATGAACCCATGACTTTTAAATGGTTATCAACACGATTCCTAACTTTCTTTTATAGGCCTATGGTGTCTTGCTATTGGTTCTGACTTGTAAGGGGACTCCATTGTTGCTACTTTACGGTAAGGATTTAGTAATGATATAGTGTTGGAAAATATTTGTCCCTCAACATTCCTCACTTTAATCGCGTTTGACATGTTCTGTAGCCCTTTTTACATCAGTCTTTAGACCAGCTGCTGGCTACACTGGTCCCTGGATGGCCAACGTTTACACCTTCCACCACTCTCCCCGCTAAATCTGGCTCGGTGCCTGGTTAACAAGAGCTCGACCCTCAAAACTAGTCTACAAGCATCACTGTAGATAATTAGATAAGCCAAATGGCAGGTATCTGGACCCTTAATTAACCGTCTAATCAGATTATGAGGCTATAAATAAGGCAGGTCCGCGCAGCTCCTCAGAAGCAGTTTTCTTCAGCCGAGGAAGAATACTCGATCCCAGTGTGAGCGGGATATCACTTAGGAAACTGACAAACAGCGAAGATTACAGGAAGAGACAGAAGATGCACGGGGGGCATGTGTGGGAGGGCGATAACGCAATTACACACAAATGCACAATCCTCCGGTTACCACGCAAGCCATCGTCACTAAAGCCATGCAGAGGCAGAGGCACCCATTCGGCTCAGACTGGGAGTCAGTGTGAGACAAGCGAGTGACAAAACAGCAGCAAAAAAACCCATATCCGCAGTCTGGAGTTTAGCTGTTGCTTTAATGTTTATTGTTTTCATTTTCTTTGTTGCTGTTGTTGTTAATCGAATACCCCATTCGCTACATTCAAAATAACAAAAGTCTGCTGTTACTAATGCACTTGTCTGACATCTTCAGTTACAGCTATATGCTTAGGTTATAGGTACATACACTGGGTTATTTAAAGATGTAAAGGTTACAATAAAGATACACAGTTCACAGACAAGACAGATGTTAAAGCGGTCTTCCGTAGCCCATAAACTGTCAAACTTCTGTTTGTTAATCTCCACAAATGCTTTTGGCAAATATATTGGTGACTTTTAAGAAGAACTCCCCTACACCTTTAAGAAGAGGTCATCATTACATCCATTATCCCACTGTTATCATACAATCCCTTGATTTGGTAATAAATATTCATTTTTATTTCTTGGTCTGTGTAATAAAGCAGCTTCTTTACAGACTGAATTTCCATCAGCTCTAACAACTAAAATGCTAAACTAGCATGTTCATTTATCACGAATATAAACATTGGTACAAAAACACAGCATCATGACCCATAAATGCAATACCACCTATAGTAACAATGCACTTGAGGACACTAACACACACACACACACACACACACACACACATACACACACACACATACATACATACACACACACACACACACACACATATACACACACACACACACACACACACACACAAACCTATGCACTATGCTGCAATATGAGATCACAATATATTCAGCAGGCATTAACAGAACCAAGCACACTCAATCCAACACTGCTCAACCTTTCAGGCTAGGATAAATGACCACACGGTTTGACTGAAATGTCTTTAAACATGAAATACATCATAGTTTGGCCCAGGAGGCAACTCTGCAAAAGGAAACATGTTGTTAATCTCATTTGATGACCCTCTAGGCCTTGTCTGAACAAACTCTCATTATTTATAGCTAATTCCATATTTATTGTCTTTTTTAAAGCCACATATGTCTGGTTTCAAAAGCTTTTGTGGGGTCCAGTGTTTTATGTGCCAGTAGTCTGGGGGATGGGGTAAGACTGGAAAATGTGTGTTTATAAACCTCAGACCCTTTACATCTCCATTCTGGAAAACAAAACCAAAAAGAACAAAAACATAAATTAGTTTACATTTCAAATGAGAATTTGCCTGCTAGATTATTTACTTCTTTAACTTCTAATCTTCTTCAGCCGTTTTCCAGCCAATAAAATGAATTATGACCTGTTTGATTTAATCTGTGGTTGTAGATTATACTTTTATTAACTTGTTTATCTTAATTGAGTTTTAATTATTTTATTTGAGCATGGCAAAGTTTGTGCAACAAAGTCCAAAAGGGGAGCATTTAGCATACATGTCATTAACAAAAAGGAATCACATTTCTTTTCTGGCTTCTTGTGAGGGTGCAGTATCTTCTCTATTTAATTCCCCATAAGAAATAAGCAAGAGAGGGATTTTTCTCTCTTCTCCACACATTTTCTGCTCAAACATTTTAGCCTTGCAGCAGTAGCATGCACCAACCATCAGTTCAATGCCACTCTCCCATTGGTTAATCAATGTTAAGGGTGAATTTCAACCAGCACCTGATACTGAACATTTCCAGAGGTTTTGACCATTCCTAGACAATATATCACAATTAACAATTAATTAATCAATTAGGCAGTCAGGTGACAGTCTTTTACCATAACTCTGTAAATATTGCATATTAAGTCATTAAGTATGGGATTATCTTGACGAGGCTGGCTAGACCGTGAGTGGGTGGAAATTGTTCCATTATTGAAAGCTAAATACAGAACGCCAGATGGCCCTTATAAAGTGGCTGAGAGGCCCTGTGGGATCAACGAATGATAGCATCAGGAAGTGCTCAGGGAGTTCGGTGTTGAACTTTTATAATCTGAATCTGTCATTCATACTTCATATTGTATTACTTGCAAAGGAGCATGTATTGTAGGTTGGAATTGATTTTTTAAACTGTTACTGAGTGATGTATAAGAAAAAAGTATCTTATCCAGGATTATCACATCAACACAAACCAACACATACACAAAATACATCTCTCTCTCTCTCATATATATATATATATATATGAGTGTGTGTGGTGACTGACTGGATTCTGTACTGACATCATCCATTGAATAGACTAATCTTTGCGTTATGTTGCTTAGCAACAAAAGCTTATTAGCAGACTACAATGACTATTGTAAATACTGTTAATTAAATGATCTATTGAGCACTAGTGCATTTTATAACATTATCACGTGAGAAAATTGCTGTATCTTACTGTTTTATAGTTTACCATCCCCAGCATTCTTTAACCTGTTGATTCAGTACGGCTGTGTGTACTAACAACTGTGTTTTTACTGTTCAAGGAAACCAGTGATCTAGCCTGCAGCTGTTACTGGATAACACCCATTCAAGGCAAGGTCCCTGAACACATCTTCACTTCACGAAGCACATTTTAAGAGTTAGTTAACTAGTGTTATATAACTTGACTAAACCAGAGCAGTGGAGGAGGAACATGCCTTACCTTGTCTTCTGTTGGACTGTCTTGACAGTATGACTTTCTGTTATCTGGCTAATAGAGTATTTCCACTCGCTGATGTAAAATAACCAGAAAATGTAAGTTTGTGTAAGTAAATCCAAAAATAATTGTAGAGGATAAAGCTTTTGTTTAATAAATAAATTCACTGCATACGATAAGTCTTTAAAGGCTAAAACAGCAGGGTTTGAGAACAAAAGATACAGTGTAATTACAGCATTCATACAGCAAAACAAGAAATAGATTTATGAACACAAACAACATACAAACGGTACATTTAACTGGAATGAAATGTTTAGTAGATGTTTGTCTTCAGTTGCAGAGGTGGCGTTGTTGTGGATTAATGACCATCAAACATTCAAAGAATTGGTTCAGTTTCGTTCCAGCTCACAACTGCATCAGGCCATCTGCAATACACACACACACACACACACACACACACACACACACACACACACACGTTGACTGTTATTTTTAATGATACTACAGTTGCCATTTGGGTTCCTAGCTTGACTTATGGGAGAAGGATTGCGCAGATGGGTTTTTATACAGCGACCAGACTATTTCCGATTTAAGCACATTTTCCACACATTGCCTTTGTGCAGGTGTACAGAAGATAACAGATACTGCAGACAGAAAGTTAGAAGATAAAGGTTTATATCTGTCTAACCAGCAGAAACCTTAGAAAACCTCACTCATATTGTGATACTGTGTGGCAATTTATTTACATTGTTTCAGTCCTAAAAAAAAATGTTGTTCCTCACTCCTCATTTCAGCAAAGGCAGGGCTTTAAACATACTGCAGTCATTAGAGCAAGTCTGGCCTACTGACAGTCATTGCTCAGTCTGCAGGGGGCTGGTAACAGAGAGCTGAGCGACACACTGACCTGGTCCTGATGCAAAGCTCCAGGGGAGGTATGAGGTCAGAGTTCACGTCCCTGGAGTCAAGGGTCATTACAGCAGAGTCGGGATCTGAACAATCACACAGGCAAAGAAACACTCAGCTTGTACCCTGCAGACCTACAGATCTGAGACCAATACCCTCATTCAGATAGTCAGAATTAAAATAGCACTGTAGCAAAGGCTAAGGACAGCAACCATGGCTGGTCTAGAACCGTTGTGTAACCCAGGTTACGGTCTCCATCACACCACCCTCTTGTCTATCACACTGACATCTCCTGTGCTTTGACATTCCATGTGTCCCTCCTGCATCTACCCTGCATCCAGGGCCACAGTCCTACCCCTCACCAGGGGTTGACACACGGCTTCACACCATCCCCTCACAGTCCTGTAACCATGGGCACAAATATTATAGTACAGCAATCTGCTATATAATACCAGAATGTACTTCAAATCATCATTATCTAAGCAAAGTGTAAATCCTTTGTATTCCACTCTTTACAGTCCAAGGTTTCATTTCTAGTACTGCAGGCTCACTTCAAACGTCAGTGTTGTGAACTGCTAAAATCCTTTTTGTAGCTAAATTGGTTGTATTAGACAGATCACACAACCACACACACCCACCCACACCCCCTGAGCAGTACTGGGCCCCTCAATGCGGACCAACCCAAACTCACACACTGTTAATCTGATGGGCTCGAGCTGATTGGCCAGGCCGTCGTAGTAGAACAGGTCGAAGGGCTTCGGCTTCCAGTGGCTGGACGCGAGGTCCTCACACGCCGAGAACAGCACACTGAAGTGACTCTCGCTGCACACCACCCAGATGGGGAATCTGGGCATCTTCAGGTAAGATCCGACCTGGCGGGGTGAGGGGGGTGGAGAGCGTGCTGGGGTTTGGTCAGGGAAAGCAGCCCGTGTACTGTGAATACGCTGCGTGTTCTCGACTATTTAACAGCTACAGAGGAGTTTCTTACCTTACAGATATTATAATGCTCAAACAAAGACAGCAGTCCAATATCACAGCGTTCTTTGATCCCTTTGAGGAGGGTGAAGTTGCCGTTGCCTGAGTCAAGCCTCATTTCATCATCAAAGACGTTCGAAACGGCACGCCCACAAAGCAATAGGTTCACCAGCTCCTTATGAACAAAGAAATCAATCAAATGAAGCACAAAGGTTGGCTGAAAACAGCTTAACAAACTGACAATGTATAACATTTGAAAATGCAGAAACATGGAACCTTTTCTCCAGTATATGGTCATACTCTATATTGTTCATATATTGTAAACAGCACTCCAGATGAACACAGGGATATTCTGTGGAGGCTAAAATGAACTATGGAAGAGAGACTTTAACATGCAGGAGTTCACTGGAAGCTGAAGGATGTACAGTGTGCAGTAAAGGGAAAGACACAATGAGCAGATATAAGTACAGAGGAGAGTCACGGAGACTCAGGTCTGCTGACTCTGTTCCAACTTTCCTACTGCTGTTAAGTATGCAACACGATAAAGACAAATTTACTATAATGCACGATTCCAAATACACACAATTAAAGATTTGCTCAATCGCTTAATACAATAAAATAAAACAAAGAAAAAACAAACTCCAAGGAATTTCGCCTTCATCTTTATCAAGGAAGTCCTCATTTGTCCTAGTGCAGCTCCCAGTATACCTGCTGCATGTATGCAGACTGTCTTGTGGGTTCCAAGGACTGGATTAAGAAACCATTGGTCTATATGATGGTGTATGTGAGAAGTCTTTGGGTGGGGTGAGCACCCCCTGCTGGAGGCACTGCGTCAGGTTCATGAGGCTGAACTATGATGTTGTGTTTCGCTCGTTACTCGGATACATTTGCTAACCTGTGTGCAGTAGCCATGAGCTCCGATGAGGCTGGCGGTGGGCATGTCCATGTCAGCCCTCGTCCTGCCGCACAAAAGAAGCAACCAATTACTCGCCTGTCCAAAGCCAGAAATGGATCTATTTTAGGTGGCAGAGTGCGTGCGGCGGAAATGGAGCGTCACCCTTGAGTGGTTCTGGAGAGCACAGCGGAGAGGATGAGCAAAGCGCAGCCGAAGGGGCCTGTCTCAAACTGAACAGAGCGCAGATCAGACAGCAGCCTCGGGAAACAGGAAGGACAGCTAATGAGAGGTAGCACCCAGCATACATCACTGGACCTCCCTCACACTGATCTGAAGGTGTGATGTAAACCTTACTCATAGGTTAAATATGTCGGCGCCTGAAGTACAGACTGGTGTAAACGTAACACAATGCCCATTTTAGCCTCACCTGTTTAATATTCTCTTCAAGCAGTGCTTTTAAGTCATCTAAACTCTCCACTTCCATGCAGGTGATCTGTAGAGACAGGAACCACAGGTCAGGAGGAAGTAGACACAGGAATCCAGCCACAGGTCAGGAGGAAGTTTCCTTCACAGTGACCTGAGGGACACTTTCAAAACCTCTCTGCTCAGCTTTGCTTCTAATTAACCCTTAACTCTGTGCCTTATTTTTTGACGTTTCATTCATTTTATATTTTAGCTTTTATTTTTATCCCATTGTATTTTTATACATTATTTGCTTTATATTTATTTCTATTATCTTAATTTATTCCATTTCATTTTGCTTATTTTAACCTTGCTGTTAAAAAGAACTATACAAATTAAGCTTATTTTTCTCCTCATTAGTAGAAATGTCTCTTTCTCACACTGAACCTGGCCAACAGCCGGTGTGTTGTGTGTCCAGTTCTCAGCGTGGTTTCTCTTCAGACAGCAGAAAGGCAAACGTATGGTAAAACAGATCAACACACTGCCGACCTCACGGCTGATGCCTGAGGCGTTAAAGTGTCATCACAGTCGCTCTCCAGTGCTGTGGGAAGCAGTGTGTCATCTGGTGCTGATAACAAAACCCTGACCGTGCTGCACTTCTGAACAAGCAGGCTTCTAAGGTCATAAATGGAGAACACCCTCTAGATAAAGCTCACGGTGTCGGAAACAGCCAATATTTTCTCTACCGCTTCTTTCCCTCCCCTAATGAAACTCTCCAGCATTTTTGATTTTTAGAGCTAAAGGTCCGTCTTGTGAGCATCCATGCTGCTCACCTGCTCCAGGACGCCGTCGGATCTGTAGTGACCCACTGGTGTGAAGAGCCTTCGGCCTGAGTTTCTGCAGGTGAAACATGTGGATGAGGAGCTGGTCACCACACCATATAGCACTAAAACCTCTCAGAAGTAACTCAGGTGTTTACATGGCAACGATTGCCTTCTTCCTGCCTCCGGCCCTCCACAGGATCTCCACCACAGCCTCAGTCAGGCACTTCGTCCTCACAGCGTCTGAAACCTGCAGCCTACTGGACATGTTCAGTAAATCACAGTTTAAACACATACCCACCTATTACACCTATAAATTATATAAAATGCAAATTTACAAGCAGGAATCACAGCACGTTTTGAATTTCAACAGAATTAAATGCAGACAACAGTAAAATAACTTGGCAAATACCTCAGAAAATATATTTGAAATATTTCACTCAGAGCCACTGTGCTTACTCGGACTGGAAGTCACTGACGCGTCCTTCGAACAGAAGCTTCTGGAGAACAGTGGCCTGAACAGCAGCAAGCACCCCACACGGCCCTCCCTGGTCACACACACACACGACATGCTCTCTTGGACATGCCTCCATTACTAAGGTCTTGCACTCAAATGCTTATTATTTACATACTTCTTACTTAATTGCTGGTTTTGAGTTTTTTAGGGTTTATTAAAAACTAAAAATAGTTCACTAAGTAAATTAGTAAATTAAAACAAAATTGAAACCAACAAGGAATGTCCATGTCTAATTCCACTACCACACCTTGACAAGCGACATTTCTTGTATTCATGTTGATTGATAATGATATGGATCAATAATATGGTCGTGACATGTTCATTTCCCCAGTAAGAGGAGCTATGAGCTGTTTATGCCCCTAGTCTGTGTCTTTGTACGAGACACAGCGTCAGTCTTCCACGTGTGGGCGGTACCTTCTTCTGCACAAAGCCATATCTCATATCAGGCGTGTCCGAGAAGCTGAAACTCTGCTGTTTCCACTCCGTGCTGAAACAGCTCATGGGGGAACCAAAGATGAGCTCTTTCAGGGCCTGAAATAAAGGATCAGATAACACCATCATTCTGTGTTGTATATTCAGGTTTTGTTTTTGTTTTTATCCCAACTTACTAATTCGGTCATATTCAATTCCCACCCATCAGGTAAGTCTCCTCTGTCACACCACAGCTGCCAACCAGGGAGGGTGAGGGCTGTCACGTGCTTCTTACATGCAGCCAATCACAACACTGTTTTGAGCTGCAGCTTATACAACATCAGGGGGCAGTTACATACTCTCAGAATAGCACTATCCGTCCCTTTCCGAAGCATGAGTTCACAGACATCAGTGATTGGCCAGTGTTGCGGTGATTGACGGGGAGAGTGAGTATGCCACACCCCCTCCCTGAGAGCACGGCCAGTCTGCTCTCTGGGGTTGGTGGGACGCTTTGTGATGGCAGCCCTCTATCAACCAGTGGTGACATGAACGCACCTGTCTGTGTAATCTATAAAGACCCGTACATGTACCCTGTAGAGACCCGTGCGTGTACCCTGTAGAGACCCGTGCGTGTACCCTGTAGGGACCCGTGCGGGTACCCTGTAGGGACCCGTGCGGGTACCCTGTAGGGATCCATACGTGTACCCTGTAGAGACCTGTTACCATGACAACTTGCTTCAGCTCAACAACTTGTTCCCATTAGCTCCCATTCACTGTTCACTTCAGTTTCATTTCTCAGTAAACTTCTCATTTCAGAGATGGCGTAAGTGAATGTAGCTTACAGCAGCTGTCTGCAAGTCCATGGGCTGGTTGCTCAAATGTTTTTGAGGTACCGTGTTACTGATTGACACTGCAGACAGACCACGCAAGTCCTCATCGTCTAGATCGTCTAAAAGGCAAAGCAAATGAAGACAATCATCAGACACTTCAGACTGAATGAGTTTCCAGTCAAACTCAAGCCACATTCATCGATAAAAAATGTTTCCACAAGTCTCAACCACGCTTCTCTCGGAGGGCCCAGAGGATGGAGAATTTCATGCAGTGCGCTTTTATTACAGTATGTATGAACCACACCACTACAGAGCACTGCAGACAACAACAGAGACAATATCACAGATGACACTGTGCAGTTTGACAGGCTCTGGACCATGAAGTATGAAGTGTGGTAGGTGGAACATTAAAGCTGCTCTACCCAGAACCACTTCCATGTGGAGAGCGCCCTCTCCTGGACTGCATCCTGATGTGTTCCTGCAGAGGCAACAGAACAAACTTTTAATCCAGAGATTGGACTCAGAACATCTGTATAAATACACAGCCTCATGTCACAAGAACTAAATATTTTAACATCCATCAGTGCTCGTATGCAAGAACACAAGTAAACACGTGAACTGAAACAGACCAAGTGAAGCTCACCTTGGGGACCTAACTCTCTGCATTCTGCCAAGGCCATTGCTGTGTGCGATTGGTCTGTTGGAACCGAGGGCTGTGCTTCGGTCTCTCGCGGAGGGGACAGTCCCATCAGAGTCGGTGTGGCTGGCGTCCGCGCCGACGCTTTGGCTCAGCCTGCCTTCTCCTTCTGAATCATACTCAGACTTGTTTAACAGAGAGAACGAACCCGGGGACTTCCTGGCAGATCGCTTCCTACTGGTTTCCTATGAAGAGAAACCATATTCCCCATTATTTTTTTTATCCTCATTATTTTTTATCTATGGATAAAAAAGTTAGCCAGGAACGCTTTCTGACAGAATTTGAAATGACAGCAGACAAAATAAAATGGAGATGAAAAAACTCAAAGCTGAAACTGGAAATTAGTAGTAGCACCTCTTCAAAAGAAGCACTTAAAAGATCACCCTAAATTAGTGTAAAAAAATGTTATGTCCTAGTTTTCCATGCTTGGAACACACTTTTGGCTAACAGGCAAAACACCTCAACATTAAAACACCTCAACACTTTCAATGCATCATGGACACATCCATGCAGTCTAATTTGGCACCAAAGACGCACAGCATTTTAGCAGAATAAAGCACTAAAGGCCTGAAGCCTGAGGGTAACGGGATGCCAACTGGATAGACCTGGATGGAGGCAACCACGGGGCCTGACATGATGCCTCTCCTTGCTTGGCTGCGTGTGTTGCCCAGGCTGTCCGGCTTGGACGTCTTCCTCTCCGCAAAGATGCCGTCCTGGCTGGAGGAGGAGGGAAAGACGTTCCTCTCGCTTGCTGAAAGGAAGGAACTGCTGGAAAGGGGCTTGGAGCGCTTTGGTGAATGCAGCTCTTTGGCTGGAGATGCTTTTAGCTGGGCTAGAACACTGCTCTCTGATTCACTGTGAAGAATTTTAACAAACACCGAGTTAACAGAGCCAGGATCAGGCAAACGCTTAAGGTCATCTTTCTTATCGCTTTGATATTTTGACTGATATCACTCAATATTCTGAAGGAGTTGTTACTGTTATAGAGAGAAAGCCTCTTTTTACCAGCAAGTAAATGAAATATTTAGCCAACAAAGCAAATGCACCATACATGTTTAATTCTACCATCTTTCAAACATCTAACAAATCTATCAGTCAGGTAATATAAACCAGGTACTCCAAATCAATCTTTCATACCGATGTATCTAACCAAGATGTCGCCATATTCTGATATACAATTATATTTGTGTTGTTAGTGGTGGGTTATTTCTCTCTGTAAATACTGTAGGTTAGTTAGATACCTAAAATTGTCGCTGTGCAGATCTGCAAGATCTTGGTCCCTCCTGGCATATTTTGTAACAGAGGGTAACTCTTGCTCAGCTAGAAGGGTTTTGTGGTCCTCAAGCGGACATCTCTTAGCGTCCACACTGTTTCTCAGTCGCTCCTTTACCATGATCTCCAACATGGATTTCAGAGGTTGTTCTTCAGACTAAGCACAGAAAACAATGAAGCCAGACAGATTTGATACAATTCTTCATTATTTTACATATAACACAACCAAACTGATCAAAGTGCGTCAGCTCTTACCTTATTCTTTTTGTACAGAGCTTCTAAGTGAAGGATTTTCCGCAGATCTGACCTGTTATTGATGCTTAAATTAGTTCGTGGGAGCTCCTCTTCCAAACAAGCAATTGTTTTCTTCAGACCCTAAAAATCATATTTACACACAGGTAGCGTTAACGTTAAAAGTTAAGACAAAGTACATCTTAAGGAGAAAAATAACTCTGAATGCAGCTTTGTGCGTATGTCATTTAGCATTGTTTTTTACTGAGAGAAAAAGTTGTCTTGCACTTGAAGTGATTGCTAGCTCGAAACACAGCGAGCAGCTAGCTAACATTAGCATAACAACCCGTCCTGATTTCATGTCCTATTAAACACGCAGTTACCTAACCAGCTGGCTAACGTATTTTAATTATTCTTCTGCCACCCACCTTCCGACTGAGATATTCCCGTACAAGAGAAGCAGCGACTTCCTCCACATCTTTACCCATGATGACTGACAGAAAGTCGGAAGAATGAACACAGACGAAGTTAGCCGAGCTGGCTAACTGTTAGCTAGCTAGTCAAAGCGACAAGCTTGGTAGCCAACTAATGATCTAATAACTTTTCATATAGCTAGCTAACAAAACTAGTGTTTCATTAGTACCAGTCGTGGTACTCACGTTTCAGACAAAATGTTACAGCATTTTGGCAATATTTTAAGATTTGAAGATTCTCTGAGCGGTCCAGTCATGTAGCTACCTCGCGTTAGCTACCTCGTTTGGCAGTGTTTGTCCGTATCTATAGTTACCGGCTCTGATCCCCCGGCTTTAGTTTGATATCACAGCGCCACCTTGTGGGAGACATAAGTCTCTTGGGTCGTAGAAGAAGGCAGGCTGTATGTTCCTCATTTCGACTGCCAGGCTGTCTGAAAGGCAGCATCATTAATATCAGGAGAAATTTAATTCTGATATGGTGCGTTATGGGTAAAACAAAAATATCCTATTTCTGAAAGTACAAATACACAGTCTAATGTATATTCATATGCACTGGCAAATTGAAAATACTTTTATTGTTCTAACAGAAATGACAGTATGTAATAGAAACGTTTGTATTAATCACAGAAGCCATTTAAGTGTTTTATTTATTTTATTATAAGTTTACAAATCACAAAGTTTTTCTATACTAAAATCACTTTATGCAAACTTTAGCAGAGTGTTTACGAAGTACTCCCAGTACTTTTTGCTTTAACATAAAAACACATGGGGATATGAAAATGTGAACAATAATTCAGAAAATTAAATTACACAGTGAAATAAATCTGAATTAGAGTTGTTCTGAAAATGTAAATGATATTACTCCTTTTTGAAATAAAAATAGAACAAAATATTGATGAAATAATCCACTATTATCCACTATCCGTTATGGTACCTGAACGACATCAAGAGGATAATCAAAGAAGAATCTCTAGAACCTGGAGGGGAGAACCTAGAACCTGGGGTTCATCATGGCACTCAGTAGAACATTCACACCACAGCTGGAGGCAGATCAAATGATACTGTCTCAGTCTGTGTTGGATCCAAATTTGAGACTGGTCCATTTTATCTTTCTCTAGCAGTGGGCCAATAGGCTGTGTAATGTTGCAGGCATTTTTATTAATTGTTGCTGACCACGGTAAGTAAATGTGATGTGTGTAAAATATTTGTTTAAATGACAAATGCTTCCTGGCTTTCTTTGTCACTCTATTAGATGTTCGGTTGACTCTGATGCAATAGAAAGACTTTAAAAATCTATTTTTGTTATTGTTGAAATAACTCATTTTTGATAATGTGTCGTCTAACTTATGGTAGAACAGCACATTGGTTTTGGCACAAATTCATCCAAAACACATAAAATCAATACAGAGTAAGTACAGCTTCCGTAAACAAGTGTAAACAACACTTGGCACTTGATCAGCGAGCATTGCCTTGGGAGGAATGGCAAAAAAAAATACAGCTCACATCCTACTTGTTTTTTTTTTGGGGGGGGGGGTTTTGGCCCGACCATGAGATATGAAATCCTTACAAATCAGAGAGAAAAAGGTGGAGAAAGTTCTGGAGAAGACAGGGCACATCAGTAATCCTCAGCTGGAAAAGGAGAGAGAGAGACAGACAGCATCGTAAGCCTGAGTAAGAGGAGTCTAGCTGATGAATGAGGAAAGACATACTGTTGTGGTTAGTAATAGGAGAACAGAACTGAGCAGGCAGCAGGTTAGTTGTGGACGTGGGCGGGGTTATGGACGTGGGCGGGGTTATGGACGTGGGCGGGGTTATGGACGTGGATCACGACCTTACTTTCAATTGTGAGGATGCAGGTGCTGGCGGCAGTGCCCCGGCTGTTCACGGCCTTGCACATGTACTCGCCCTCGTCCTCGGGGAAGGTCTCGGGCAGGTAGAGGCAGAAGGTCTCGCCTCGCTCGATGTACTGGTAGTCCTCACAGTCCTGCAGCAGCTCCCCCTCGAACCACCAGGTCACCTCTGGTTTGGGCTCGCCCGTGATCTTCACCGTGAAGCGCACTGGCTCGGCGTCTACCACTGACTGGTTCCTAAGGGGCTTCTTAAACCACGGCGCGCCCGAACGGTTGTGCTCCTCCTCGTCTTCGTAGGCCGCCGAGCCGTTGACGATGCTCCCCTCTTCCTCTTCCTCATCCTCCCTTTTCTGACAAGACACATGGCAAAGCATTTAACGTTATGACGGATTCGGTAAAAAGAAAACATGGTGGCACAGAATGTGAAGCGTGAGCAGCGCGCAGGATGCGTCAGCGGCGTGGTGCGGTCCCAGCACTCTGGCGTGGGCGGGTCAGCCGTGAGGCAGCGACGTACTTTTTGGAGCGCGGCGTCGATCTCTTGCTGTTCAAACTGCATCCTCTGCAGCTTCTGCTCCTCGATCCGCCTCTTCTCCTCTTCCTCCCGAGCCCTGGCCATCTGCTGGAACCGCGCGCGCATGTCCACCTTCTGCCTGAACGGCGCATCCTCCACCTTAATGCGATCCTGCCTGTCCTCGTCCTCGTCCTGCGGAACCGCACGAAAACACATCCCTCGTCTTTTGTGTGTGTGAAGGTGAAACCCGGCACTGAGGACTCCTAGGAGGCCCTACCTCCATGCAGCGCTCAGCTTCGCGCACTTTGATCTCCTCGTCAACGGCCTTCCTCCTCGCTCTCTCCTCTTCGATCTTCTTCTGGATCTCCTCATCAGTCAGCTGCTTGATCTTCTCAAACTTGACCTTCAGGTTTTTGGCCTGGATGGTACCAGTTCTCTTCAGCTTCGTGAGCTCCTCATACTCCGTGCTCACCACCTCTGAGCTCTCGTTGATCTCCTCCTGGAACAGACAGCAACGATGGATCACATGTGAAATCTAACACATATCTCAACACTCCTGGATGAGCTGTCAGAGCGCACAGGTGTTCAGGTAAATGTCTTCACATCCCTCGTGACCTGGGCTGTAAAATACTGATTACACACATGGAAAAGACAGAATTATATTATACATTTTTCTTTCCTTTTTTATATTTAAATCTTTAATTCACAAGAGAAGAGTTTGATCAGTATAGATTTAATTACTTTAATAGTTTGAGAGTCTTTATGGTGTCATGCAATACAGAACAAGGTTTTTTTAAATGTAGTTACAGAGAATTAAAAACACACAGGTATCTTCATCTTTATTTTCCCCAACAATCCCACAATCTTGCCTACCCAAATGCCCCCTCCCAACATCCCTCCCTGCCCTCATAGAAACCCACCCGACAACCCACCCTTTCTCTCCCGAGGACCACCCAGAAACCCACCACTGCATATCCACCAAGCATCGAGGACACAGAAGAGCAGGCTTGGCATTGTGACCATGCTGTAGATGTGCTGTTTGTGTCTTAGCAGTGGTAGCTTAGTGGTTAAGGTACTTGACTTGTAATTAAAAGGTTATTGGTTCAGGTCCCGCCACTATTGGGCCCCTAAGCAAGACCCTTAACCCTCAATTACTGAGGTTGTACTCAGTCACAGTTGTAAGTTGCTTTGGATAAAAAGTGTCAGCTAAATGCTGTAAGTGTAACCGCACGCGTCTCCTCACCTCTAGATGTGGTGTTTGTGTCTTAACCGCACACGTCTCCTCACCTCTAGATGTGGTGTTTGTGTCTTAACCGCACGCGTCTCCTCACCTCTAGATGTGGTGTTTGTGTCTTAACCGCACGCGTCTCCTCACCTCTAGATGTGTTGTTTGTGTCTTAACCGCACGCGTCTCCTCACCTCTAGATGTGGTGTTTGTGTCTTAACCGCACGCGTCTCCTCACCTCTAGATGTGGTGTTTGTGTCTTAACCGCACGCGTCTCCTCACCTCTAGATGTGGTGTTTGTGTCTTAACCGCACGCGTCTCCTCACCTCTAGATGTGGTGTTTGTCTTAACCGCACGCGTCTCCTCACCTCTAGATGTGGTGTTTGTCTTAACCGTACGCGTCTCCTCACCTCTAGATGTGGTGTTTGTCTTAACCGCACGCGTCTCCTCACCTCTAGATGTGGTGTTTGTGTCTTAACCGCACGCGTCTCCTCACCTCTAGATGTGGTGTTTGTGTCTTAACCGCACGCGTCTCCTCACCTCTAGATGTGGTGTTTGTCTTAACCGCACGCGTCTCCTCACCTCTAGATGTGGTGTTTGTCTTAACCGCACGCGTCTCCTCACCTCTAGATGTGGTGTTTGTCTTAACCGCACGCGTCTCCTCACCTCTAGATGTGGTGTTTGTCTTAACCGCACGCGTCTCCTCACCTCTAGATGTGGTGTTTGTCTTAACCGCACACGTCTCCTCACCTCTAGATGTGGTGTTTGTCTTAACCGCACACGTCTCCTCACCTCTCCCATTTCTTGCCGCAGCTGTTCATACTCTTTCTTCTCCATCTCCATTTTCTTACGCCGTGCTTCCTGTTTCCTCTTCCTTTCTTTCTCTTCCTTCATCTTCAGCAACTCCTCAAAGTTGATCTCCAGTTTCCCAGGATGCACTGCTTCATGTGACTCGGTTCTCACCAGGCTGCCATCGTCCTCATCCAGGGCCTGTCCAGCACAGACGAACACGTGCAGCCCATCAGCGCAAGCAGGCACCTGCATGACCTGCATGACCTTTATGACCTGCGTGACCTGTGTGACCCGCTCAGTGTATTAGTTTCCCTTCCCTCCAGTCATCCAATCAGTCACGCTTACCTAGGGCTTTTGCATTTTATCCCAA
Organism: Electrophorus electricus; assembly: GCF_041902795.1. Classification (NCBI taxonomy): domain Eukaryota; kingdom Metazoa; phylum Chordata; class Actinopteri; order Gymnotiformes; family Gymnotidae; genus Electrophorus; species Electrophorus electricus. Next base: position 13,083,039 of record NC_137521.1, read on the forward strand.
ACTCTCCTCTTTGCTCATATTAAAATGTTCACTTAGAAACAGTAAGTATTGCATGCTGAATAATCTGTAAATATGATGAATTATCTGTAAATATGCTGAATTATCTGTACAATGATTTGTGGCTACATATGTTTTCATAAGAAAATGAACTAAATTTACAAACCATTTACACATTTGAACATGCAGCTACAGTCATAATTGTGCATTGCGCAATTACATAATTGTGTATTGTGCTCATAAAACTGATATTAAAACTATAAGAGCAAATGACTTTTAAATCATCAAGCACATAGATCAGACACTCATTCTGGTAAAACACGATGAATAAACAAAACCAGGTCATGCACCGACCAGCATGAAATAAAACATCAGAGCCTCTTGTTCTACTCTGACTGCTGTCAAGTAGTTTCATATCAGTGTGCCAAATATCAAGCACTGTGTTATAAACTGGTTATGTCCAAGTGTGCTGGTAATTTCTACATTTAATGATAAAAACAATTGGACAGCACTCAAATAATCTGCAATACATTTGTTGGACCCAAACACAAATGTTCTCAGGCCTTCATCAGCGTGTACATAACACTCCAACCACCAGCTCACTGGTATCGTTCACCTCAGCTAAATATATTACAGATTATATGAGCACTGTCTGACGGTTTTTATCCTTGATTCCGTTTGTGGATTTAGTGTGTTAGAAGGAAATTTAGAAAAAAAAAACTTTTCGGAGTGCGGCCTATTTTTGGATCATATCATGTCACAGTGTACCAGTTTTCATCTGAAAAGGTGCCTTACTTCTTCTCGAAACGCAGTCATGTTTTCCTGATCCGGGGACAGGCTCTTCGGAAACACAGCAGAACAGAGAAGCATTGCAGGTATACCATCTGAGCACACTTTCATGAGAGGTGTTGATGTTTGCTATTAAAAAAGGTAATTTGAATTAGGAACTTTGTGTTAAGGGTAAATCTGTGTTTGCTATGTGTGAGCACTACTGGGATTCCTGCTTGCTCAGTTTCGCTGCACTCTGTGCAATAACAACAAAGGTATCTATCTATGTATCTAGAAAATACTGAGTAACAACTTGTGCGCTCAGATGATATGGTACCATGCAGAGCAAACAGACATCATGCAGTGACACCCACTACGCTTGTGTTACATTTAGGAAAAGTTATGATCATATCCAGAGAGACAAACAAGCAAAACCTTTTAAAAATGCATGAAATTGTCATCATGGTTACACCCACTCATTCTCTTCATGTGCTGGCCTTCCGTAGACTCTAGTTCCAACTTGCCTGATCTACGTAATCAGTGGTCTGGGATTGTCTGAGGGTTAGAGCAGGTTGGGTTAGGTTAGGGTCCAGGACCACCAGGACTGGGCATTCCTGGCTATATAACGGAAATCACGGCCCCATCTAGTACAGTACACAGGGCGCAAGAGCTGTTATTACAAGCTGTAGAGCACTACAGTGAGTAGAAGGCCATTTCCGACATGCTCGGTTTATCTTAGCTCGATTAGCTAATGCAGGCACGTGGAGAGCAGCACCATGCTGCCAGACCCACACAAACCCCTCAGTGCAGGTCCCTTGGCCACCCTGTCAGCCCTGTACCATGTTCTTGCGCGCCTCGGCGAACAACCTCTTCTCCTCCTCCAGGCGATGCCTGGCCTCCTCCTCTTTCCTCCTCTGCTCTTCCTCACGCCGGTGCCTCTCCAGCTCCTCGAAGCTAACGACCAGCTTCCCAGGCTCGGCCCCGGTGTCCGTGCTCATCGCGGCTAGCAGGACATCCTGGTCCTCATCTAAGACCTGCAAGCGGAGAAAGATGGGCACCTTGCAGATCACAAGTGCACCTGCGCACAGGAAGGACTGGGGACCTCTGAAAAGTTCTCAGCCTCTTTACGTCATCGTGAGAGGCGTCTTGTAAAGGAAGATGTAAAGACATTGTGCATGCAGGTTGTTTACTGTTTTTAATCTCTTTAAACAATGCAGATGTTTGGGATATTGTGTTATTCACATGCAGCCTGGGCTTGTTTGAAGCCCACACTTCCTGACTGTTAAACCTCAGATGACAGATGAGACTCAGTGAAAGCAGAGACATTATAATATGAGGAGACAAGCTACTGGTTAAAAAATGAAGGGGGAAACCTCCTAACATTGTGGAAGCCCAGTCTTCAATAAAAAGAACCAGTCGCCTTGTCAGTAAAGGAATAACCATGAAAGAGATAGGCCTGTCGTATTCTAGGTTCCATGCCTTCAAATCTTTGTCCCTCTTGTTGCGGAGATTTGCACATGCATAGAAGCTGGAACAACCTGGAAAAAAATCTACTTTTTTGCGTGTTTGGGGAAAAACTGGGATCTCTTTTCTCTTTCTTTTCAGCTTTTACCAGTGATTTGAAATATGTATTTGAAACAATTTGAAACTGTCCAGAGGCATTGCCAAGATGGCTGCCAAGTGGACAGACTTGCCTACACAGACTTTGGTGAAACTCAGTGACACATAAGAGTGTATCTAAGACCTTTAGCCACAACTCAACACAACTTGGTGTTAAGCTACCTTTACCCAGCATCATTTGAGTAAGTAACACATTTTCAGTGTTGAGGAGATTATTGTTCTCTCAGCCATGACATACATTTATTCACAGGGCAACAGAAAAATATGCATTATCTGTACTTTGTGCATTGTAACAGAGTACGTACTCTGACCACTCGCCTCTGTTAGGAACAACATCATGGTGTGATATGGGTACAGCTGTGGCTTGAAAGCAGTATATTAACAAGAATGCTAACAGGTCTAATGATTAAAGGCCTAGAACAGTTAGCAGTTAGCCAATTCATGCGACTTGATGGCTAGTAGCTTTTAATCGTGGATAGCCAAATTGGCCTATTTGGTCAGACCATCCCTTTAATGGGTCGTGAACATTCCACATGTTTGAGGTGATCTGAGGTGTGAGCACAGCTGAACTGACCATGCTCTTCCTGGCCTCAGCAAAGGCCTTCCTCTCCTCCAGGATGCGTCTCTTCCTCTCCTCTTCCACTCGTTTGTGTTCTTCCTCCACCCTCTGCCGCTCCAGATCCTCAAAGCTGAGCCTCAGTTTCCCTGGACGGACCTCCTCCTTCGCGTCCTGTTCGTTCATGTCCTCGTCATCCTGAGACTGAACAACCACAACAACGGGACACCCACACCAGTCAGTAATTTAGAGCTTCTAGATTTTTTTAGACAAGTCAAATAACATCAACTAACTAACTGTATTCTGGCTTGTTTTGAATACATTAAAATAGTGAGGGAACATTTAAAACTGACTGAAAATCAGATACTCATTGCAAACATGACATCCAGTGATAAAAAACAACATTTCAAGTTAGATTTAATAGGATCTTCAACAGACTGCCACCAACCCACTTTCTTCTGTGTTTCTTGAAAATGTGAGTTATATCACTCCAGAGTGACAGTTTTCATTGAAACAATATAAAATTGTTAGGTGTGAGTCACAGGTCAGACAGCCCAGCAGGCCTGGAAGCAGACAGGGACATACCATCCCAAGCTTGCCTTGGGTGCCAACAGGGATATACCAGCCTGAGCTTGCCTTGGTTGCAGATAGAGATATACCATCCTAAGCTTCCCTTGGAAGCAGACAGGAACGTACCATCTCAAGCTTGCTTGGTTTGCAGACAGGAATGTACCATCCTAAGCTTCCCTTGGAAGCAGACAGGAACGTACCATCTCAAGCTTGCTTGGTTTGCAGACAGGAATGTACCATCCTAAGCTTCCCTTGGAAGCAGACAGGAACGTACCATCTCAAGCTTGCTTGGTTTGCAGACAGGAATGTACCATCCTAAGCATGCCTTGGTTTGCAGACAGGAACGTACCATCCTAAGCATGCCTTGGGTGCAGACAGGAACGTACCATCTCAAGCTTGGCCTCATCAAAGGCCCTCCTTTCCTCCTGCAGCCTCCTGCGAGCTTCCTCCTCCGTGTGCTTCTTCTGCTGTTCCTGTCTCTCCTTCTCCTGCTCCTCAAAGGTCAGCCGTAACTTGCCCGGGGTCGCCCTCTCCTGCTCCTTTCGCTGATCCTCATCATCCTGGGAAGCCAGAATGAATCATGTCTGCTACGGGGAAGAATTGAGCTCATGACTCTGAAATGCTAACAACAGCAAGCAGCTCTAGCAGCTGAACTAAAGGAACCGTGATCGCTATTATATCTCTCAACAGTTAAATCAACTAAAATGTTTCTTTGTAAAAAATGTAGCACTCCCCAATCTCATTGAAAGTATAAACAAGGTTTCTTTAGATGGGTCCTGTTTCGGTGAGACAGTTTTAACGTTGTGTGTCATTTAATTTGACACTTCATCGAGTGTAGTCATCTCTTAGTCAATTACCACAACTTAGTAGCAAGTTGTGAATCCGTATACACGGTAGCATGATCAGAGCTGAAGGTGAACCTGGTTCGTGGCTACGGATCGGCGCTTGGCTTCTCGGAATGATTGCCGATTCTCATCGTATCTCTTCTTCTTCTCCTCCTCACTCCTCTTCTTCAGATCCTCTGCTCGGCTCCTCTCCAGGTCCTCAAAGTTCATCCGGATCTTTCCGGGCTGCTTCTGTGCTTTTGCCGGCACCACTTGGACCAGGAGGCTGTTGTCTCCTTCCTAGTTCCAGTCCCGGGACAATGAATCATGACTGATGTCTTTATGGAGTAATATAAAATGTATACACACAGGCAAGTGACTACATAAAACAAATTTCTATAATTACAGTCCTCAGAAAGAATAGGTTATCATGTGGGCAGTGATTAAGGTACTCGACTAGTAATCAGAAGGTTGCCACTGTTGGGCCCCTTAGCAAGACCCTTAACCCTCAATTACTCAAGATGTGTTCAGTCAGAATTGTCAGTCACTTTAAAAGTGTCAGATAAATGCCATAAATGTAAAAATAAATAAATAAAAGTAACATGACTGGCTCTGACTAAAAATAAAAACTACTAAGTACACACCGTTTCTAAGGCACACAGACACCTTGTCTGCTTACGTCATGTTGAGGATTTATTAAAATACATTTGCATTCCTGTGCGCATACTGTGTCAGCACACTCAGATATCCAGACAGACTACAGATAAGGACTGGCAGGAGGGGCCATTCCTTAGCCCAGCTGCCATTGTTTGCAGCAAGTTTGTCCAAGATAGAAGAGTCTGATTGCTCCAGAAAAGTGGCTGCCTGGCCATTGCCCATTTTAGTCTGTGTGGGAAACAGCTGCCAGTCACATGACGTCTGCACATGCCCGTGGCTGTTGTCTCTGGACTTCTCGGCTCCGAAACGTACCACCATGCTGGTGTTGACACCTCACCAGGTAACAGAGACAACTGGTAAGTCACTGCCACATTGTCTTAAAACAAACAAGCTTGTAGGAAGAGGTGACTCCCAAATAAACTAACATTTATTTGCTGATATTAATCTCCTGAAAAAGGACAATGCTGTGTAACCAGACTGTACCTTCAACTGGCTGCTGTAACATACTGTAGAAGTCTTGTACATGAAACCCAATACCACAGCTCATCATCAAGAAATGAGCATGGTTTCCTATGCAGTACTGGAGCCATTCTATCATTTATCCACCCATTTCATTGATCACAAAACCTTCTCTCATAATGGCATTCGTGTGTTCTGGGCCAGTGTACAGTACGTTACCTTACATTTACATTATACAGTACAGTAATGTAGGTTAGAGCCCAATATACCAATGATCTAGATTACTGTAGAAAAACAGGGATCACTGCTGATGACTAGAAGTACAAAACACATATAAGTTCAGACAACAATATGTGCAATAAACAATACCAGACAATAGCTAACAGCACTGTATGTCTAGATCTGTAAAGGTCGTGGCCCCCTCCAGCCACCAGAGGGAGGCCTTGAGTCAGGCACACTACTAATCAGGCTTGATGCCCAACAGCTTGGCTAGATCTATATAAGCCCAGTGACCCAGTCACTCACTGCTGGGTCTTTGCTAAAGTTTTGAGCCCAGTGCCTAGCTGGTAACTTTGGGTATTGAGGTCTGTGAGCCCTTGTGCTACACCTCTATTCTGCTCTGCGAGGGTGTCTGTGTTTTTACACGTCCCCTCCCCTCTCCAGTGTTCCCCTCTCGAGTCTGTCTCTCTCCCAAGGCTTCCCATAGCCGTTACAGTTCCTCCCTGTTTTTCTGGCTTTGTTTGGGAAGTTTTCCCCAGTGCACAGGGGCTGCCATTCCTCCCATGGCATCCTTGGCTCTCGCTTTTCCCACGCTTTGTTGTCCTCCATTCCTTTGAAGGGCGATATACACAGAGGTAGTTTTATAGCTTCCGCAGCCTAGCGGGTATTTGTTTGCCTTGCAACAAAGCAGCCAGGGTTCAAATCCCCACCTTTGGTTATTTACTTTTCTTGTTTTCCCGGTTCTACGATCGAACTGTTTGGCACACGGGTCCGCCATCATTAGCGTGTGGTTGCTCACCCAGTAGGCTGCCAGTGTCATCGCCTGGGCCCACGTTGGAGACCACTGAATAGACAGCCATATGTTTTTCCCTCCTGTGTACTTATCACTTTAAATTTTGTACTGCTTTGACAAAAGTGTACAATCACAGACATGCCAATAAAGCATTACGAATGAAAAATGAAACATTGCAAGGAAGGTGTTACATCATTGCAAGCGCATTGGTGTACTGAAGGGGTTAATCTTCCTACCCAGCCAGGTGTAATTCCAGAGAAATTCCAAAGTTTTGAAATGGTTGGCGCAAGTAGATCTTCAAATGGACTGAAGTAAACTGCCATGTATAATTATAATGATCTCTTCCCACTGAGAATACCAGCCCTGTGTTATCAAAATGATGAAGGTAAAATCAAAGGTATCTAACCACACTGACTAGCCACACTGACTAGCCACAGTATCTAACCACACTGACTAGCCACACTATCTAGTCACACTGAGTAACCACAGTATCTAACCACATTACCTAACCACACTGACTAACCATAGTATCTAACCACACTGACTAGCCACAGTATCTAACCACACTGACTAGCCACACTATCTAGTCACACTGAGTAACCACAGTATCTAACCACATTACCTAACCACACTGACTAACCATAGTATCTATTAACACTGACTAACCACAGTATCTAACCACACTATTTAACCCGACTGACTAACCACATGGCCTCACCTGTTCTGCTCTCTTGGCAAGCTCTTTCTGGATCTTGGCTTTCTCCAGGGTCTCCTGCACCAGTCGCTTCTTCCTCTCCTCTTCTGTCCTCTTTCTTTCATCCTCTTGTCTATGCTTCTCCATCTCAGCGAACTTCCCCTTCACGCTGCCTGTGGATGCAGCCAAACAGGACGATTGGTGGTGTTAACCAAGCCAAAGATGCAGCCATGCCGTTGTTGTAGGTCCAGAGATCCAGAGATCATTTCTGAAGCCTCGCTGTCGTTTCCTGTGACCCACCTGTGATTTTGGGCACGTATGACTTCTCAGGCTTGGCTGGTTTCACTTCCTCCTCTTCATCACTGGAGGTGAGCAGCTCTTTCATCTGAGGAGGATCAGACGCGGACTTGCGAGGTTAGAAAAATAATCTCAGGATTATCTGATTTACCTGGCTGCCATGGCGGAAACCATATTGCTCCCAGACAGCCCAGCCAATCATAATCCTGGTAAGAGCAGGACTAGCAGGCATATATGTCCTGCAGAAGAGGTTCTGATTGGACATCGCACTGTGACCCAGGTAGGCATCAGCGGTCTTTGCCACACCCACTACTGGAAGGCGTTCAAGGCACTACTGAGAATTTTGTTTGTTTAAAAAAGATTCCTGCAAGTAAACTTGAGTGTATCACATTAACTATGTCTGGAATTTGTGTTTACTGATATCTGGTCCTAAACAAATCACAGAGACCTGTATTAATATCTCTAAAGATATGTCTGTGTGTATTGGCACACAGGGAGCTGGCACATATGACCTGCAGTGGGGATTCTGATTGGACTGACTCACTGTCACCCAGGCAAGGATTGGTAGACTTTATCACACCCACAGGAAGCTAGCGCTTTACAGTGTCGAGTTCCGAGTCATGGTGATGGTGTGTGTACTGACTATTTGCTTTTTGCGAATCCGCTCTCTCTCTTTGATGTACTGCTCCTTGCGTTTCTTCTGCTCCTCCTGGCTTCTCTGGCGGTTCCTGTCCTCTCGGACCTTCTGCATGGCCTCAAACTTGCTCTTCACGTCCCCTTTGGCCAATTTAGGGACATAGGTCTTCTGCACATGTTTACGGGTATTCAGAAGTTTCTTTACAAATAACACAAAAGGACAAAGGGACAGTGAAAAATATTAGGAGGTATTTGAATGAGAAAATGAATATAGAAACATATTTTGCCACTTTAAACATGACGTGGTGAAATTCAGAATTATATTTACATGCTTAACCCGTACAATTGTAATTATATTTTCATATAATTTAAAATAAAAGTCCTACAGGTTAAGGATGTCGCACCTCTTGTTTTAGTGCAATGTCTGTCATGTTGGCCACATTCTTTTCTGCCTTTTCATCAGATAAGTTTCCCACGTCGTTCATTGTTTCCACCTCAGTAATGCTGGCCTCTGTGTCCTTCTGGGCCCTCTCACCCTTTCTCACCCTGCCGGTCTTTTTCGACGCTGCAGATTTGGTCTCCTCTGGTAAGTTTGCTTCACCGTTCACGTCTGCCTCTCGAGCCAAGCGGTTCACGTCAAGCATCTCCTTTGTGCTGAGTTTCTCTGGGCCAGCAAGGTCTGTCATGTTTCGTCAGGTGTCGTCACACGCAACACGTCGTCTGTGAGACAGTATGACGGGTTGGCTCTTGGTTCTTTCAGATGACGCCTGAACAGGGTGGCAAAAAAACAAACAAACAAAAAACAACCCACCATAATCTCACAAGACAGGAACCAGAACACAGCCACCCAAAAGCTTTAGTTCAGTATGGTCAGTAAGCAATTCCCTAATGCCATAAACTGAGGAAACAAAGTTCAAAACATAAAATTCATTAATCACTTATTTAGTTAATTCATTAACTAGGTAATTTCTACTAAATATTTGTTGTGTAACTAAAAAAGCACTACAGTATTTATTTTATTTACTAATAAAATCCCTCACTGAGATTCACCAATGATCTGGTATGCTGGCTAGAAGACCATGTACAGTGACACAACATTTGGTGTGCAGCTCTGTATCAAACTGCATTTCACACACTCTGATTGGCGGTTCAGTCAGTGATCTATGAGATGTGTCACTGGGTAGCAGTTGATGGGCCAGGCCCCAGGTTGAGTCCCAGTATAACGTGCAGAGCCTAATTTTAACCCCTGTCTGTGTAGGCCCATGTGACTCAGGCTATTTTTGAGGACAACTATGTGGAGAGGCTGAGAGGAGGTCAGCAACACACACACACACACACACACACGCACACACACACACAGGACAACTCTGAACTAGAGAATTCTGGGACCTTCTGTCAGATAATTATTTTTGTCCCAAAAGGCTACAATGTTATATCAACCACAGAATCAGTCTCGTCTGTAAAATCCATCAGGCAGGTGTGTTTGTCATATTTGTGGAATTTGAGGGGTTTTTAAGTTTAATTTTCAATGTGAAACAGATTTATGACAGTGGTTTATTAGTTTCTTATTGAAAGGCATATAGGGGGTCTCCTTGTAGGTGCTATAGTGTATTACACTAATTTATTACAATATAACCTACAAATTGTCCAGAGTCAGCATGACATATGTAAGTTAGTACTGCCACGATACCCAGTGATGTGGAAACCCACAGACAGAATACATACAAGGCTCCCTAGACAAGATCTGTTTGATACACCAGCTGAGGTTAATAGTGATATACTGATATATTGGTATCTAAGAATTTCTGCATTAACTCAACTTAATACAAAAATGAAATGGATGTACAAGGATGTTGAACCAGCATGTATGGGATGCTGGGCTGTTTGTTTGTTTTTGTTTGGTTGGTTGGTTGGTTGGTTTCACCCAAAACCCTGTTTAAGTGTTGGAGGAAAATGTTTGGCTCATATTAGCTCAACACATCATATAAGATGTGATGTCTACCTATTTAAGAACATTATCTGTCTGTCACCCAATCAGGGTAGTTAGTTGAAATGAACTTAGTCATGATCAGCCTATGGGGCTTAATTTATCACATTACATGTTACCTTTAACTCTTATTAAACACATATTCTTCTTAGCACATTCTTTCATGAATGCAAGAATGTACTTTTAGATTTAAGCTTATCCAGTATTTTTGCTTATCTGAGAGTTCTTTCAATTCTGTACATTTATCTTAAATACAGATTTTGTCTGTATTTTAGACTTTTTACGTAATGGATTAAATTAATCAACAAACACACTCATACACACTAAACTCTGAACTTTTTTTTTACGTTTCCGTTAATTATTTTAATAAGTAGCTAATTCAATAACTTGGTTAAGAGTCATTAAAAAGTCCTACCTCTTCACTTACACTCCTCTTGAATCTCATAAGAGGTCTCCCAAACCCGTAATCCTTATTCACCGGCGCGCTCTGTCCGTCGCCTGAACGGCAGATGAAGTTGCGTTTCGACTAGCGCGTTCTATAAACGTACCGATATATGGTCGCCGGCTACCGCATTCCGCACGCGTCACCACCATCCCAGCTGTCAAGACCCCCCCAACCCCCCACCCCCCCGCTTTTCAGCCCGCTTCCTCTTAGATTGTCGCGTTTTTGGCTTTGTTGACATCATTGCTACTAATTATTTAGAAACATCATCCACTTTAAAACTCTACGAGATGTAGCTGAACTTGATGTAGATTACGTTTTCTCAACTATCCCTCTTTGTTGTTTTACATTTTATTTATGTATATTTATTTCAGTTACTAAATATGAAGCACAGTTTGGAGAGTTGTGTTTCTACATTCCACATGTGCCTGTCCTGAACCTTCATTAACACAGGGTATGTTTGTGGGAGCTGTTTGGGAGGGAGGTAGACCTTATCTATGCTATTCCGGCCAGTACTGGACCTCCTGGTGATGACAATACACAGGCAGGGTGATAACCCGAATACCTCAGGCAGGCAGGACAGAATGCACAAACCGTTTATGGTGTCAGCACTGACACCCATGTCCATGCACCCGGAGTTGACCAAAACATTCCTGTGGTGTATCCACAGTCCTGCCTCACTTGTGTGCTTTGTGTTGTGACGCAGCTTTCTTCTCAGTGTGTCGGAGATGTGTAACGACTGAACCCAACACAAGACTCTTCTCCACATTTGGTGGACTACGGTGTTTAAAAACCCATTATGTCCTGTCATAGTGGACTGGGTGTCAGGTCCTCATTTCGGAGGTAGCCGTTGTATAGCCATTTGCTCCAGATCCTAGTGATGGCCTGTGCTCGCAGCTGCTGAGTCTGATCGTCTGACACATCAGAGCGGACGCTCCATGCACAGTTACGATTGTGAAATCATCCAGGAAACCATCCTGCCCTCTATGTGGTTAACCAAAGATAAAGTGATGAGAGAACACGGCCGTAATAGAAACCTTTTCAGTGCATGGAAAGATGTGTCACAGTAGATGATTTCATGTACTCTCTTTGAACATTAAGCATTTGACATATTTTTAGATATCTCAGTGAATGGTGACTCTTCTTCTGCGATTGTGTCCTTGATGAAAGTCACTTTGAAGCAGGACACACATACAGGTGTCAGTTTGAAGCAGGACACACAGATGGGTGTCAGTCTGAAGCAGGACACTGACAGGTGTCTTTAAGAGCTGAGTGGAAAAGCCCTCATCTGCCTGTAGCTCTGTAACCTGAGGAGAGACCCAGCATGCATCTCTCTCTCTCTCTCTCTCACTGCACACTAACACTGCCAAGGAAAGATGTTTCAGGATGGAGTAAGTCTACATGACAGCTGAAAAAAACAACTCGAACTGCCTTTCAAGATCTTTCAAGAGAGCATTCAAATAACACACCCCTCAAAAAATGTTTTAACAATACAATAACAAGAATGAAACATATTTTAGACCATCTCTAGAGGAGTCCATGTGTGCATCCTTTTGCCACATTTCCAGAGGACTGTCTCTTCAGAGACAGTTGGGCATGGGGCAGGGCAGAGTGTTGAAGGGGGGTTCCTTCCCTCCTAAGGCCAGGGTGAAGTCCCTGGACCAGAGGCCACTAAGAGCAGTGGGCAGAACAAGGGGACTTCCTGAAATAACCTCCCACCTGTGGGCTCAGATCATAGCTATGGAGACAGCTCAACTAGCCTACAAGGTTCTTTACTCTCTCTCTCACGCTCACACACACACACACACACACAGAGAGAGAGAGAGAGAGAGAGAGAGAGAGAGAGAGAGAGAGAGAGAGAGAGAGAGAGAGAGAGAGAGAGAGAGAGAGAGAGAGAGAGAGAGAGAGAGCTGCCACCTCCAGAAAAGTCTCAAAACACTACGTTCTTCTGTTATTCTATCCTGGCTTCTGTGGACTCATTAAAGACTATTCAGTTTTAATGGTGGGTTGTTGTTGTTGTTGTTGTTTTTTGTAGTTATAACTGTAACTACATGACCCATAATGCTTTACCTCTGCGACGCTTTTCTCGGGTCACTGAACAGGGAATACCTCGTGCTGCCACGGCCTCTTCCACAGTGGATCTGACTTTGAAGGCCTGCTAGCGCACGTTAAACATTGCAGCATAGGACACACGATCGTTTTTTTCTTGACAACAAAATGTAATTGGGGCTCGTCCTTCACAAAATCTTAAATTCCATTTTGTACCAAACCAGCATTCTGTGTTCATCTTTGTTTAAAGATCTAAATGTACAAAAGATAAAAAGCAATTCAAAAAACACCCTGGCCCAACCTTCCGATCCTTCAGCATGTACACTAACATTTTAATTATCTTTTTTATACTTTAAAATAAAACGCGTTTTCAATCCCAAAACATGCAAATCAACTAATCAAAAACACCGCCACAGCCATCGTGTGCTGGCCCACTCAAAATGACGGTCAAAAACTAAAAACAGCTCCTGATCCTCCTGTATCTTCTTACAGGACTAACAGGAGCCTCATCAGAGGCTGGCTAAAAAAGGCCCCCAACACGATGACTCGCCGCCGGCCGGGACCGATTTACCAATGATTCAAAGCTCCGCTTCAAAACAAAGATACGAGGCGGCGGGTATATACGATTATTCTGGTTATTCGAGTCTTATCACCATCCTGGATCCTACCGCCAGCCTAATTTTTTTTTTTTTTTTTTTCAAAACAGTGTAAGTAAGTATAATTTTTACAAAAAGGCAAAACAGCTGTAATATTCAAACACAGCAAATTTATCTAAATCTAAAAGATTACACCAGGTAGTGTTTCTGCTAGCCTTCTGTTAAAAGGACATTTTGGTTTAAAAAATCAAGTCAGTGCCGTTAACTTCTGAAGAAACGATGGTGCCACCTTGTGGTCAACTATAGTTATTATTGTTGTACAGCAGACTACTTTCTGCATGAGAATTCCATAAGCCTCCCGAATTACAAGTTATTGCTCACAACAGAGCATAGATCTTATCCATAACAAATAGTTACATTTTCTCTGTCAGAAATGCGAGCAGTGGTAACCATGTGTATGTCTGTTAGTACCTTGACTGTAAAATCAAAGGCAAATGTATTTATATAGCACTTCTTACAACATGCGTTGTCACAAAACAGTTTTACAAATGTCTGGGTCCACATTCCTGTTCAGCAAACCAGTGGTGAAAGTTACTAGGAAAAACTCCCTTAAGAGACCTCGAGAGGACCAAGACTCCAGAGGGAACGCGTCCTCCTTGGGCAGCCCACCTTGTGACCAGTCCTCGCTTTAATCATATATGATCAATGTAGGTAGTTCAGTATAGATGTCAGCCTTTTCAGTGGGTCTACGGTAGCTAGGCATGCTCTATCTGCATGCATAGGAGTAGATGGGGTGGTTAAATGGCTATGAGAACATCAGCTCATTTACTGGCAGCACTGGGACATTTTTTGCCATCATCATAGATTCTTTGCCGCAGCTAAGCAGGTCTAGTCCATGATCAGTAGACATGTGCCAGGTGTCTGCTTGTAGCAGCAGAAGGGAGGGTCAGAGGGTGACCACAGTCCTGAGGGCTCTCCGAAACACTGCACTCCATCCACATCATCGAAACAAACCTGAGTGAATGCATGAAATAGATGAATGACAGCATCAACACCTCAGATTACCAGAAAACGCTACGACCAGGGGCCCCAGGATCTGTGCTTTTAAATACAAGAAGGCACCCAAAAGCTTGAGTGTAGAAAGAACAGGACTAATATTGTTATACCGTTTATCTCAAGGCTTCGGCAGGGCTGATTCCTCTGAACAGAGGTGTATGCCCACATGTCATCTATGCTGGGCAGAGTCTCTATCCAGAATCCTGAAAGGTGCGAGCCTGCAGTGAGTAAGGAAGTCTGCTCTATCACTAAAGTGGTACACTAAACATGCATGTTCACCCACTACTCAGTACCCCACCATAGTTCAGCATGTTTTACTGGGATTACCTGAGATTTATGTTGGACAATCATTTATCTTTTAATCACATGTTGAAAAAAATGGTTTTAAAAAGTTGAGTTTAAAAGCTTAGGTTTTATTTTAGGAATAGTTCTTCATTTAATCAAGAAGGCAGAAAGAAATTGGTAAAGGCTACCTTCTTAACACTTATGGATTAGATAGACATGCCTCAAAACCAACTTTGCATCTATTGGATTCTGTTTATCATTCTGCTTTAAGATTCATAACACAGACATCCTACATGCTAGACATCCTACTCATCTTTGTGAACTTTATGAAAGAACCAGTAGAGCTCCATTATCAGTCAGAAGACAAACACACTGAACCATTTTTGTGTTCAAAGCCATTACTGATCAGCTCCCATCTCATTTGTCTGTATTTTCTGTTATAAACTGGTGTTAGTACAATTTACACTATAGTTGTTCCTAATAGTTTAATTGATATCTGGACTCCTTTCTCATTCATTCCTACTTTTCTCCCTTCTTGATGTTGGGTGTCAGTTCAATTGATTGTGTACTGCTTTCATGGCCAGGGATCACTGGTAAAAGATCTGTATATCACTGTACAACTGTCACCAAGTGAGAAACCAGTGCATGGTACACCTGTCACTCTACAGAAACCAGTGCATGGTACACCAGTCACTGTACAGAAACCAGTGTTTAGTACACCTGTGATTGTACAGAAACTAGTGCATAGTACACCTGTCAGTGTACAGAAACCAGTGTTTAGTACACCTGTGATTGTACAGAAACTAGTGCATAGTACACCTGTCAGTGTACATAAACCAGTGCATGGTACACCTGTAACTCAACTGGTAGAGCAGGTTGAGCAGGCTGCTAGCAATGCCAAGGTCACACGTTCAACTCCATGGAAACGCACACTGTGTGATAAATGTATATGAGTTTCTCTTGAGAAGAACAGCTGAATGTGTGAATGCAAACAGTATAAGGCACTAGACAGAGACATTTCAGTATTTGTCTATGTGCTATATTTGTCAACCACCTTCTACCCCAGGGTTACAGTGTTCCCTTCATGGCAGAGTTTCTGTAATTAAAATGAATATCCTTCCATGTATGTTTTTTTAGTTCTCAACGATCCCCCTTGTGTCTCTCTCTGTGTTTAGATCAGTTATGTAAAGAGTTTATTTGGAATGGTAAAAACGCAGAAATCTGTCTCTCCACTCTTTACCATCTTTAGCTAATATGCATACTTTCCTTTCTCAAATTAAAATTTTATTACTTTTCCTTTGCACTGCCTTGAGAACATTAATCATCAGTAATTAAATGATAACATGAAAACCTCTAAAGCTATGTGAAACACTACAGAAAGAGAACACCTCAGTAACACCTGGGAAGCTCAAGTGAACTAGAGTATTGGTAGTTCAATTCAATTTCATAGACATTCTCCAATATGGAATAACTGGGTTTTTCCTAACAGGCAGCAAACCATTTTCCCCTGTGGTGTAAGGTGAATATATTTAACTTCCAGCATATATTTGATAACAAGGGACTTAAATAATTTAATGACTTAAAAGATCTTGTTCCATCTCTGGTTCTTCCAAGTTTGTCTGTCTCAAACTTTGTGCTGCACTGTGGGACTATGGTGTTCCATGGAACAGTCCCACAGAACTTCACCACTTAGCTAATCTATTAAAGTCTGCTAATGTTTCCCGGTGCTTGGTATCCACTCTTTATAACAAATTCATTTCCACTGCTCCTCACCCCCTAGGGATAGTGGAAACTGATTTGTGTGAAACTAATGGGCAATTGGATTGTTATCTGATCTGAGAGACTTTTTATGCTTCTAAAATATTTAAAATGCTCACCTGTTGATCAGTTATAAATCTGTGCATAGATCTTATATGAAACTTATGTTCTAAATGAAACTTACTGCTGATAAATTGTGTTCCAAGTTTTATTCAGATGTCATTCGTACTTTCGTTCATGTATTTTGTCTTTGAGGAACTACTGCAAACCTCCTACTTTAGAAGAAGGTTTTCCTATATCCCCCGAAATATTCTAATATAATTATCAGTATTTCTATAGGGAATAGGCGGGGTGTTTTTGTTCTTCGCGCTCGCCATAAGACCTGTTACTTCTGGGTTTCCTCTACGCTGACGCTGAGGGTCTTCGCCTTGCAGTGAATGTGCGTCGTTCGTCTCTTCTCGCGTCGCCCGATTCATTAATTCGCAGTTTTCCCTTTTTGTAAAGCTAAAAGGGCGCTGTATAAATGCACATAATAATAATAATAATAATAAACCCGTCTCAGAGCCGTGGCGTTTTAGGACTTTTAACAATTTTTGTGCTACATTTTGAATAGAACTACGACGACTTTTTTCTTTCTATCGGTTAAAATGTTTCTTTTTTTGGTTACAAAAACATCCAAAATACCCCAGTAATTGGTCAAATAACAAAGCAGTGAACAAATAAAGCGCCACTGTTCTCTAAGCAGAGAGAGAGAGAGAGAGAGAGAGAGAGAGAGAGAGAGAGAGAGAGAGAGAGAGAGAGAGAGAGAGAGAGAGAGAGAGAGAGAGAGAGTGAGTGAGAGAGTGAGAGAGTGTGAGTGAGTGAGTGTGAGAGAGAGAGGGTGTGTGAGAGGGTGGGGGGATAAACACTTACATGTGACAACTAAAGCCCCAGTCCAGTAGATGGCAGGAATGTACTGTTGGTAAAGGAAACAAAATGTAGACGAAAAAGACAAGACGACAGACAGTAGCGGTTGTGCGGGTTGGCTAACTAGGCTAGTGGGTCTCCAGAACCTGTAGAGTCGTAGCGACAGCGATCCTAAAACTATCCTGCGACTGTCCTACGATTTGGCCCTAAGACTGTCAGGACTTATTGTCGCTCTAGGACAATACAATGTGGTGGAATTAACTGAAATCCTACGTGGACTTCAATGGCAACCAGGACCCAGTTGACGGTACTGTTGCTGTTTGCGCTGTTTTCTTTGCCTGGCCGTGTCTTCAGCCTGCCGCCGTCTGGAGGGTTTAGCTTCGGCTTGGGATGACACTTCAGCCTCAAACTCGGGCGTCGCGACATAGCTCGTTGACAGGGAGCCAAATGGTTTTTATCTAGGGGCAAAACTCAGTTACAGCCGAGTGCAGTGATATGTTATTGCCCCGGCGGGCGTTTTTCCGAAGGCAGTTTCCAAGAAGAGAGAAAGACTTGCCTGCAATGTTTGGAAAGCCGTCGCATTTCCGTGCTAAGGGGCAGTGCTATGTCCAACACAGCACCGTTAACGCCAGGGCATTTACTTTAGATCGGTCTGTAGCTGTACATCAGTTCAGCATATAAAGACCTATTTCTGTTCTTTTTATGCGTTACCTCTACGTTACTTGCTGCCTTTGTGAACTGGGATGAAACGACGGTAGTTAAACTAAGATAACGATGTCCCTAGATATGATAGCATAGCGACATGTCCCGAGAACCTAAACCTGAGGTAACTAATTGGCTAGCTGGCTAACCTAGCTAATTCATTTAACCCAATTCGGTAAACTGACAGGTTTTAATCTTGGTCAGAACAAAAATAGTTTGCTAGCACTTATCGGGACAAAGTGGTTTATAGTAATTTGGCAGGATGTCTGAAAAGCGGATATCAACCTCAAAGACCATTAGCTACCTAGCTAACGCTAGCGAAGTAGCAAGATAGCAAACGTCAGTTCAGTTTTCTCCAATACCTAATTCGTGAAACGCTTGCTAGCTTTGTAATTTGGTTTCCATTGCTGTTAGATATTAAAATGTTACGTCTTACTTGGTACGTTTGTGGTTTCAAACATTGTGCCTTTTTGTACAATGTTTTGTTAGTAATTTGGGATAATTTATGTCAAATGTAGCGTTGGTTGGTTGGTTAGCTAACAATGTTAGATGAAACTAGCCGGCTTGCTGTTCACTTCTATGACGGTTTTTTAAATATATATCTAACTATGTGTATGCACCGTACCGTTTAATGCATGTAGATGTGTATGCACCGTAACGCTACCGTTTAATATATCTAGATGTGTATGCACTGTGTAACATAGCTAACCTAGATGGGTATGCACCGTACCGTTTAATATATCTAGCTTCGGGTGTATGCTCCGTATCGTTTCTTATATCTAGAGGTGTATGCACCGTACCGTTTTATACTACGACAGTACATGACCTAACTAATTGTCACCGGACTTTAGGTGAGGTTATCTAGGCTAGCTAGCTTGCTAACTGGCGATTTTTGTTGACACGCGTATGCTAATGTGGCTATGCAGCTAACACTGGGAGGATAGATTTACAACACATCCAATGACATTGTTTAGCGGAAATGGTCTGGTTTAATATGCACTACTGGGGTAACTTCATCTCACTACCAGTGTCAGCCTCAGCTAATTCAGACTAAGCAATCATCTGATCGCGTTCTCACGTTTCTTAGAGTGGTTGCCTGGTGTTGCGACAACCCAACACGAGTATGGCCTTCCCATCACAGGGGTAACCACTAACTAACCGCTGTTCACAGAGTCTTTTACTACTATTTCTCGTAAACGTTTGCTACATGCAAGGTCTACTTCACGCCGACTGGCTAGCTTCCAACATTAGCCATTCCCCCTCTCGCAGTGCGCCATATGTTATCACTGCGACCATGCTGCAGTGTCTGCCCGCTTCCGTCCACTTCTCCGTGATGATCGGTCGTGTCCGTACGCGGATGCTGTACCCACGGTTTTTTAGTAAGAACGGTTGATCAGTACCGTTGATGTGGTGTTTATGCGCGTCCCTAGGGGATCAGAGGAGAGCAGTCGCTCGCCTCTCGGGCTGAGTGACGCGGTGTGCTCAGGATGGCGCAGGGAGGGCCCCAGCTGGACTACCACATTCTGCAAGACCTCAAGCAGCGCTTTCCAGAGATTCCAGAAAACGTAGTGTCCCAGTGCCTTCTCCAGGTGAGAACATTAACACATTATTAACTAGACGACTCAAGAAATGGCCATTGTTCTGGTGGGAGTGACTTTTCCTTGTGTATTTGCACTTTGATCAATAATTGATGAAGGTCTAGAGGATGGTTTTGTTGTGGAGGCCTTCATTCTGACATTCCTACTCACTGGGGGGAGCTTGAGAGAGATTCAGATATTCACATTACTATTAGTGCTGTGTCAGAGCTTGTCAGGTGCTCTTTTGTTGTTTATCCCAACGTCTGCTATTTCCTCCTCAGAACAACAATAACGTGGACCTTTGCTTCCACCTGCTGGCCCAGGAGAGTAACAGGTACCTTTATGAGGAGTACCACAGCCCAGAGGAGGCACACCTGAGCCGGAATCAGATGTTGCACATCAGCCTGGGTTACCCGGATGGCACAGTGCCAAGCGCCAGTGCCCGGCAGCTCGTGCACAGCTCCAGCGACGGGCACATCGAGCCCCAGCGGGGCGCTTTCCACGAGCCTCAGTCCGCACCTGCCGCCATGGCACCGTCGCCAGGATACAACCCCTTCTTCATGAGTGACCAGGGGCGCTCGGGCAACACCCCGACCCCTCCGCCCACTATACAGGGCATGTCCCCTACGTACACCCCAGTGCCTGCCCGCTACATGACTCCCATCACTGTCACTCTGTCCCAGAACATCCCTAACGTGCCCCAGGCGTTGCAGATCCAGCCTGGTGCCTACACCAACAGTGGCAGTGCCCTCTACATGCGCCCCTCACCCTCACAGAGCCCACAGCCCTGGGCCTCACCTGGGGCACCTGTGTACCAGCCGTCCCCCTACACCGCAACCACGTACCAGTCGCCCTACAGCTCCCCCCAGCACCAGGTCCAGCAGCCCCCCCATGTGTTTCTGCCCATCAGCCCTCCTTCCCTAGCCAGCATGCCCTACCAGCAGCACCAGCCTGTCACCTACAGGCCTTATATGACCTCTAAGGGCTCCATGAAGAGCCAGATCGAGATCACGCTGGAGGGGAGACCACGGAGCAACTCCCCAGTCCATGCTCCTCAGGCCGCTCTCTACATGGCCACTAGCCCTTCCCCGAGCTCCCCGTCGCGGGCAATAAGTATGACCGGCCCCCCAGGGCCATCCTTCCACCCAGGGGTGTACCTCCACCAGGGACCAGGCCGCCCCCGGCCCGCCTCCTCACCCCAGCCGGCAAGCTCCGCCTACATCAAGATCAAAGTGTCGCCTGGACAGACCCAGCGGCCGACCGGCTCCCCGCCAGTGGAGGCGGAGTCTCTACTCAACATCGTGGATCAGGGCGAGAAGCACGGTGCACCCCCTCCCATACTGCCCATCTCTGCGCTGCCGGGAAACGTCGTCAGCCAGGTCAGCCGCATGCCCAGACGGTCCAGCTCTGGTTCGGACGACTACGCATACACTCAGGGTACGTCGGGACCTGGGCTCCGTTTGCCTTTTAAGAGAGTTGAGGCAACAATCTACTGAACCAGTCGTCCTGTCCCTTGGTGGCTGCTGGCTGTTTGTTTTTGTTTTTATTGCTTATTACCAATATCAGCATAGTACATGGGAACTAAAAAAACAATATTTCTTTTTTCACACCCTCTCCCTCTGAGACATAGCCATGTCCTGCCATTTAAAACAAAATGATAGAATATTGACATGGATATAAATAAAAACATAATAAATAACTTGCATGTATAACATGAATCTAAAACAGATGAACTAAATAAATCAAAATAGAAATGAAACAATAGGATATTCAATAATGGTAATACAAAATTTCTAGGTCATACACAAAATATTCTGATATCATTTTCCATTTATGAAAACCACAGAAATAACAGTAAAAACAAACCTAACGTGGAAAACATAGTAAGTCATTCCTGGGAGCCTAAACCAGTCTCAACCCTCAGACTATAAACCTGGTACTTAATGTTAAGTATACAGTAAAATCATACAGTACAGAGTAAAGAAATGGGTCAAGTGTCTCTCCTAGCTGATATTTGTAAACCCACAAACTGTTAGAAAAGGTAAACAAGGATCACCTTTTTTTATATATTTTTTAAAAAACCCTTTATAGTGGACTTGATCTTTTTCAGTTGAATGTGAGCCATTACTTCGCCACCCGTTATGTGCTGGAGGGGTCGTCCCTTTTCAATTCAAGAGAACTGGGCATCTTGCTAGCATAGTGAAATCAATAACATGACACTTGTCCTTAGTCAGAGATGAGATATCAGGCCGTGTACCCAATAATGCAAGGACATGCAGATCAACTAGAATATCACACATGTCGTTGAAGGACTTAAATATGCTCTTTTGGCTGTTTCTTTCCCCCCCCACCCCCCCACCCCCAAGTCTGAAATTGTGGCATGATTTCTAGCATGCAATGATATTGTTCACTCACCTTGTACGTGTGTGTCTGTTTGAGATGCTGTGGTTTCAATGTTCTCAATTCATTTTAAATGCTCGGTAAATGTGTGCATAGTTATGTGTGCTTTTTTTGGTTTACTGTGTGTGTGTGTGTGTGTGTGTGTAAGACTCCCTTGTGGTCTGTGTGAATTTGTGTTTGGTGGGTGGTCCTACAATTAGTGCTGGCTACTGCCAGTAACTTCGATATGTATCACGATATAGGCATCGCAATATGATACGATGCCTGTATCACGATATAGGCATCGCAATATGATACGCTGCCTAGCAGTCTATCATTCAAGAAAATGTCTATAAAATAAATGTTACCAAAATACTATAATAACAAATAACGCCATCAAGGGGGGGGAGAAAATGTAAAGTACCAATATAGAGGATACAAAAAAAAAAGTATTTTTAAAAAATTGCAGGAAAGGATTAAACTCTGAATTTTATTATAAAGCACAAGTGTTGAAACATTTGCACAAGTGTTGAAACAATTTTATATATATATATATATATATTAAACAAAATTTTTGTTTCTGTGTGTAATCCACCTACGTTTACCCAAATGTCAGCTTTAAATGTTGAACAGGCTGACTAGCTGCTTTGCCACTGCGTTTCCTAGACGAGCGCGTTGATGTTCCCTAAAGCCGCCCGGTTTTTTCTTTTTGAGGTGCCATCTGGTGGACACTTTTAATATTGCACTTAAACGCATGTTTCACTCGTGTTCAAGAATATAAACGATGAGTCTGTGACTGTATCGATTCACTTGTCAGTAAGAGTGTATTCACAATATATTGCTGTATCTATATTTTGTGCACAGTCATAGCTGTAACCCTTGTGTGTATGTCTGTGTGTTTGTTGAGGATTGGGTGTGCTGTATCCTGTGTATGCCTTTCTATCTAACCCCCCACTGTGTGTGTGTGTGTTCAGCACTGTTGCTGCACCAGCGTGCACGGATGGAGAGGCTGATGAAGGGACTGCAGGCGGAACGGCAGAAGCTGGAGCAGCTGAAGGCGGAGGTGAACGACATGGAGTACGACGCCCTGCAGAGACGCTTCAGACGCGTCAACAGCAGCAGCCTCATCCCGCGGGTGAGTGTACACACATTTACAATACAACAACGTGCATAAGCCAACTGCTCAACGCTGTCCTTCTGTATCATATGGACAAACCTTGTATTTACATTGCTGTGTCGTTCAATGTAATGATGTAAATAAAAGTCATGGTTGAACCGCACTGATATTTCAGTGTTGGACAGAATTGTGGTTTTGACAGCAGAAGTGTGCGTTTACCATGATGTGCTGCTGTGTGGAATGAAGCCTGTGCTATTGCTTAGCGACTGCGATGCCTCTCAGTAGCACTAAGGTAGCTGGAGATGCTTGTAGTCTATAAATCAGGCATGCCATCGTGTGGAAGGAGGCCTTGTCTGCCTGTCTATTTTCTAACACAGGCCAGTAATACTGAATTTATGAGGAACAATTTAATATATTTTAGTCTTACCAGCCAGAGGGAGAGAATCATCTCCCAAAGGCATCAGTGCAAATGTGCACATATTTAAATGAACTATTACCCTTGGGTAACGTGTGTGTGCACGCGCGTGCGCCACATGTCTTCTAGCCTGAAGAAATGACCAGAGTCCGGACTCAGAACAGACAGCTCCAGATCGACATTGACTGCACCTTGAAGGAGACAGACCTGCTGCAGACCTGCTATAGAGGTACACAGTTCATGGAAACGATGAAGATGACACACTGTCGTGATGAGCAAAGATACTCCAGGAGGTCTCACGCAGACTCACCCCCACCCCCCCATCTCTCTCACACCGACTCCTTGGCCCTCCTCCAGTGGTCAGTGGTGTCAGGTACCACGGCGCTGCACTTGTATGACTGACTGCTGACCGTGGCTGTGTTTCGCTGCAGGACAGTGTCTGGTCCACCAGCCAAGTTTTTGTCCCTGTCCTTAGTCTGAGTCATTTAGGTTTAGCGTTGGAGTTTATGGGGTCAAGATAGCTCAGGCTTATTCCTGTGTAATCCATCTGACTGACTAACGACCTGCTCAAAGATTAACGTGTATAATACAGGCTTTTAACGTTTATTTGATGATCTGCTTGTTTCTTATTAGGCAAGTTTGATCCGAAAGCCATGAACAACTTTTACGATAATATCCAGCCTGGTCCAGTCGTTCCACCCAAACCAGGGAAGAAAGGTGAGAACCTGAGTGAGTTTTTCTTTCTCATTAATATCTTATAAAGTGGCAGCTCAGTGGTTAAGGTACACAACTAGTAATCTGAAGGTTGCTAGTCCATGTCCCACCACTGCCAAGTTGCCACTGTTGGGGCCCCTGAGCAAGACCCTTAACCCTCAATTTCTCGAGTAGTGTTCAGTCATAATTGTAAGTTGCTTTGGATCAAAGTGCCAAACTATATTTATATTTGCAGCATTTGGCTTGTGAAAGGAGTGTTGTTCGAGTTCGCCTTCCATTCTCCTGAATCTAAGACAGTGAAAGTGTCACCATGTCATGAGCCCTCCATGTGCCCTGCCCTCAGATATCTTAGGAGCTTATTGATTTTCCTCGTACACAATAAATTTAGCTTTTACACACACACACACACACACACACACACACACACACACACACACACACACACACACATACATCCATCCTCTCCTACTTAATCTGTCCTCTGCTCAGTAAGATGGATGGTTGGTGTGATTTGGTGTTTCCATCCTGCTGGGTTATCGTCATTCTGTAGTTACAACACTGGAACAGACATGTGAAGATGGTGGAGCCACAGTGATGGAGTGCGTCCCATTCTGTGTCTGTCACCGCATCCCTGTAGATGTCACCACACTGTTAGGTGCTGACGGTCGTAGGGTGAAATGAGACGTGTCTTCACTCACAAGTCTTTTAGAGGTGTCTTACTCCATCTGTGTGTGTGCGTGTGTTAGATGTCGACGCGCGGAGAGTGAAATCCTCGGCCGAAGCCCAGAGAGATGAAGACTTTGAGGGCGCCCAGTGGAACTGTGATAGCTGCACTTTCCTTAACCACCCGGCTCTGAACCGCTGTGAACAGTGTGAGATGCCACGCTACACCTGAACCCGCACCCTGGCTACCAGCATGCCCCGCCCTGCAGGGCACGGACCCCGCCTTCTCTTCTAATCTGTTCCGTCATGCAGCATTTGCACCCTGCCCTGCATACCCCGTCAGTCCCACCCAGCAATAACTGAACCTGCTGAGGACGAGCCATGTGGCCCAAATGAAATCTCGGTATCCAATCAGGCTCCGCCCTTCTAGCTCCTCAAGAAGAAAAAGCCGTGCACTTATTTTAATGTTTTTGTGTGTCTTTTTTTTTTTTTTTTTTTTTTTTTCTCTTCTTCTTTCTTTTCTACTGAAAACGATGCTTTGTAAGGGGGGAGTCAGGCTACACAGAAAAAACGGTGGTTTGGGGTGAGTCGGTCGGTCGGTCTGTTGGTCGGTCTGTTTGTTTTTGTGTGTGGAAAGAGCTGGGACGTAGGAGAGGCATGGCGTTCCATGCTACCATTCCAAGCATCAAGAATCAGCCGTGTTTACACGTCCAAGCCAATCCCACTTGTAGGTCTGCACTCCACCTGATCACGGACCATGTCGTGACATGAGCAGGAGCTCTTGATTAATCTTAACGTACACTTCACACTGAATGCAGTCTTCAGAAAATCCTCTTTGAATGAAGAACACTAAGAGACAAGCATATGAATTATAATCTCCCTGGTACTTTTATGCATTATGCCACACCGCATTCTGTGTTTTAAAGGTGTTGATTTTCCTGTAAATGCCTCAAAGTTGCTGTACTTAATAAAGCAGTTGATTCTGTGATGACACTATGCCTTTCGCTGTCCTCAGTGCCGATTCTAGAAGCGAAAGGGTTAATTCTGATTTAGTATGGTGGGTGTGGAAAATGTTTCTTGCTGATGTGAATCGAATTGGAGGGCTGTATGCAATCAGAATTCGTTTTTCCGATTACTGCAGCTAGGTTGAACACATGGGCTGTTTCCTGTTTTGATATGACAAGCCACATAGCTAGAAGAGAGCCTTGTTATATGCACATATATGCCCATATCTCATGTAACATTCCATCAGCTCAGACCTGGTTGCTTCTAAATCACACCTGCACCTAATTTTCTTTACCAGGATTTTATTTTATTAGTGTATATAAATCAGATTCATGTCACAACTGCACTTTAGGGGTTAAAAAAAAAAAAAAAAGACCCCATACAAACACTCACTCATCAGACACATGTACAGTGAGTCGTGCCTCCCTGTCTCATACACACATGCACACTTCAGATTGATGGTGCTAAGTCCTGTACTCCCCCAAGAGCTACCTGTATTGATACATAATTAAGACTAATTGTGGAATATCCATCAGAAACTATTCTAGGATTGGCTGTACCACAAGACATGGGTTCCATACAATGAAAAATGTTGACTCAGCTTTTTACTTTTTTACAGATTTTTTTCCCCCCTCACTTGCTTAAATACTGTCGGTGCAGATATTTGTGTAGAAATGTCAATTTCAAGTTTGTCAAGTTTAACAAAACCCTTTTAATCTCCATTTTCAGAGCCAGAACTCCCAAACCAACTGGCTTCAGGTGTGGGCTTTTGTGTGTTAAATGTATAAACTTTTTAAAAAAAATAAAAGTTTTAATGTGCTCACAATTGGAGAAAATCCTCCTATAAACCAAGACAAAGGACTGCTACCTGCTGACAGCTAGACCTTTGTCTCCCGTAAAAATGGTGTCATGTCACGAACCCAAAATTTGAACCCTCAAAGTATCAAATAGACAATAACATACAATACTTTGGCCTATGGTAAAAAAAAAAACACCACCACCACATTGATTCTAATTTGTAAGGTTCAGATCCTGGACTGAAATGTGAAAAAAACAACTACTAGCCCTATGAAACACACTGAGTTAAATGTCTGCACTACTTACATGTGAACTAATGTACCTCACAGTTAAACTCCAGCAGAAGTAATAACCCACATGGTAAATCCATTGCTCAACATGTGCTGTCTATAATCTATTACCCTGACATCTCTAGTTAAATCA
>NC_137521.1:13115000-13127500 GCF_041902795.1 Electrophorus electricus
AGCTCAGTGACATTAAATTTAGCGCTGTGTTTGCCATGCCAGTTTGTGAAGTTTTTGCCCTGGTCAGATGTAGGTTGGGTTATTCTGACATGAAGCATGAAGGATCAGCAGGTCAGTCAATAAGAGGTCGAGTGTGTGACCTCCCAGAGCAGGACTGCAGAGTGCTGAAGTGTCCTCCGACCCCTGAGGTGTCCCTCACTACAGAGTCCCAAACAGCGGCACAAGAACCACGTGTGTTGGGAACGTCATGAAATGGCTTCCAACAGCTGCACGCAAGCCTAAGGTCACCATGAGCAGTGCCTGGGGCCGACTGGAGTGGTGTAAACACGCCACCACTGGACTCTGGAACGGTGGAAACATGTCCTCTGGAGTGATGCCTCACACTTCACTATATGGCAGTCTGATGGACGAATGTGGGTTTGTCAGATGTCAGGAGAACATGACCTCCAGGAGTGCAGAGTGCCAACGGTACAGTAATGGAGGAGGGATACTGGTGTGGGACTGGTCTTCAGCGTTTGGGCCCTTCATTCCAGTGAAGCATAATGTTAATGCTACAGCACACAAGGACATTGTAGACAGTGATCTGCTTCCAGTCTACAACACTTTGGGGAAAGACCCGTCGCTGTTCCAGCAGGACTGCGTCCCTGCGCGCAAAGTCAGGTCCATAAAGACACGTTTGAGGAGTTTGGTGTGGAGGAACTCCAGCGGTCTCCAGTGACCTCAACCCCCCTGAACGCCTTTGGGATGAACTGGTAACTGGATTATGAGCCAGGGCTTCAAGCTGCACATGGCAACACAAAAGGGGGGAGGGGGGTTGGGGAACTTCCCATTCTCTCCATATTCTTGTCCTTGGCTATGGAATGGGATGTCCAACAAGCTCATTTAGTCAGAATTCCACATACATTTGGCCATTTTGTGTATATTGAAAAAAAAAATTATATATATATATAACTATATAATTATATATATATATATAACTTATATATAAGTTCTCAAGATGTTGTGTGATGCCCCCTTCTCCCATATGTTTATGCTTTTCTAGTATCGTTCAGTCTCCAGCCTTGGTGGATCTTTTCTTATGCTATTACCCTGCCACTGAGCGAACACAATAAACTGGCCTAAGGAGGAGATAGAAGCTACTGACATCAGGACAAGGAATACATGGAAGGTTTCATCTCAAATCCAGCACTCTGAGACTTTACAATAAGTGGAAAGAGGGGGACCAAGGACTAGTGAGCATCAGAGCCACGATCCAGGATAAAACAAACAAGATCCAGGAGTACGTCAGGAAGATGGAGTGCTTAGTGATTACCTCAGACAGCAGAAACCTGAGGAGGATGGAAATGAGGAGGAACAGGGAGCATCATGGGAGGAAAAACCCCTGCATGGTATGACCACCGACGTGGTAGCTGAAGTTGCTGATTTGGAGAAATCCTACCAATGGCTGGAAAAGGCTGGACTGAAAGACAGCACGGAGGGACTAATCATGGCAGCAGAGGAACAAACTAAATACAAGATCAATAGAGGCTGGGATCTAATACACCAAGCAGGACCCCAGATGCAGGATGTACAAAAATGCCTCTGAGACAATCCAGCACATAACAGCGGGATGCAAGATGCTAGGAGGCAGAGCGTACACGGAACACTGTAACCAAATGTCAGGCATGATATTCAGAAATATCTGTGCTGAGTACAGGCTGGAATTTCCAGTGTCAAAGTGGGATACATCCCTGAAGGTGGTGGAAAATGACCGTGCTAAAATCCTGTGGGACTTCCAGGTCTTTCAGACTGACAAAATGGTAATGGCTGTCCAACTGGACACAGTAGTGGAGAATAAACTGCAGAAGAAGGCTGTAGGGAGAAATGTGGCAATCCTGAGCGATAGCAACATCAAGAACAAAGAACACGGAAAGCTCAAGAAATACCAAGAGATCCGAGATCTCCATCCAGAAAAGTGCAGTCCTGGGAACAGCTAAAATACTATGCATGACCCTCAGGCTCCGAGGCCTCTGGTAGAGGACCCGAGCTTGAAGGAAAAGGAGACTGCCCCGAGGAGGGTGAGTGAAGACTTTTTTTTTTAGATTTAATCTCAGGAAACAAACAATATTTTTAGAGAACAAATCAACAGAAACAAAGCACAAATTCACATAAATCCTATTCTATTATTCAATGCCAATATTCCCAAAGGCAGCAGATCCACATTTTGGGGACGGAGATCTGAATATTGGCACTTCTATGTCGTCTGTGTGCAGCGGAGATGCACTACATCAACGGCACACACACACTCTCAGATCTCCTGCTTCACATTCGTTTTTCTCTTCATCAGCATTTTCACATTCTCTTTTGTGTCCACTGTCATGTCTCTGAACTCTCCGGCTACAATCTGCCTAGCAATGACCTACGACATCGACCTTAAATGTCACTGATAATGCTGATAGCACTACTTACTTTCCTTCAGTTGAGTAGCTTTGGAATAACTCCTTAACCTTGACATTCAGTGCTTCCTTCTTGTCAAAATACATTCACTAAGCATGTTTAAATAGTCTCAGAGTACATACGTGAATGATTTATTATGATATTCCTGACAGACTTTAAGGCATAAAAACTATAGAAAGCTGAATAAAAATCTTAGCTAACTGATGATGCTCAGACCAACAGGGGAAGCTGGTTTATAGTCTTTTCTTTTGTTTACAGAAAATTACACCTAAATGACTCTAACCCTCAGAAGTATATGCATCCTAAAATATAACTATAATGTAATAACAATTTTCAACAAATTATTCTTGAATGATGACAGCTTTGTTTGCTGGGTGTTCTTCAGACAGAGACATAGATAACTTAGCATATGCAAGGAGCATCAAAACGTAGCTTTGCAAGCTAGCATTTTACAAACATTTGATCATTACTGAGGAAATTTCAACATAAACTGTGATCAAATGCATGTTTTGCAGTGAGGGACATTTATGAGAATAACACACTGTAGTGGTTTTCTCGTTAATAGTTCAGTGGTATATTCATTTAGGAATACTGAAGATTATTACTATTTTTCTCAAATGAAGCCAGTATGAACGCAATCCAAAAGCGCTGAGACATCACGCATGGGCTGCATCAAATACCAAGTCCCTGTCTGCTGTTCTGGCAGCCAGGCTACGATGCACACGCACACACACAAGCACACACACACACACACACACACACACACACACACACACACACACACACACACACACACAGGTTTAGCCTAATTGTGAAACAGCAAACCTCTTTGCACTGTGGAGAGGTTATCAGTGACTCTGTTCTGGTAAATGGTCTGCCACGCAATGCCCCCACCCCCCCCCCCCCCCCCCCATTTCAGCCTTTCATTCAGAAGCACTTGAAAGCCACTCCACTGGAGTAGGTCCTGGGAATAGCACCACATTCTCACTGACAAAACCTGATGGAGGGGGTGAACGCAGGAGCAGAGGAGGGTGGAGAAAAGGAGATGTCAGACCCCATACATGAGAGAGAGAGAGAGAGAGAGAAGGGGGGAACAGAGATGTCAGACCCATACATATGAGTGAGTGAGTGTGTGAAAGAGAGAGAGTATAGGGGATGTCTGTGAGCGAGACATTATGCCAGACGCTAAACCTGACAACACCAGAGCAGAAGTGAAATCTCCAGGCCTTACTGCTGAAGAGAGTCGATAGAGTTGCAATGGCCATGAATAAAAACAGACAGGAAAGATCTGCACGGCCCAGTAAAGTAACGTATAAAAGTGTTTGGAAAAGTCTGAATTTCCAATTCAGTATCTGGACTAAAATTAGCCTATTGCTTTTCATGAAACAAACCAAAAAATAATCCATTTGATATTTCTAAAGGGATCCAGTTGACACTTCTACTACTGCATGTAAATGTGCTGAACAGTGAAAGACAACTGAGAAATGTGTCAGTGATGGTAGAACAGCTTTAAACATAGCCCACATAAAAAAAAATCTTTATGTTTTATAATGGGCATACAACTTGAGGGCATAAACAATCTAATGTTATCAGACGTCACAATATTTCACAGGCAGAGACTCTGTAATGACAAATGGCCTGTAGTAGAGTGTATTAATAGTAGTGTCAGACCGCTGTAGTCAGACTGCTGTAGTCAGAGCTCTGTAGTCAGACCGCTGTAGTCAGACCTCTGTAGTCAGACCTCTGTAGTCAGACCGCTGTAGTCAGACCTCTGTAGTCAGACCTCTGTAGTCAGACCACTGTAGTCAGACCGCTGTATTCAGACTGCTGTAGTCAGACCTCTGTAGTCAGACCGCTGTAGTCAGACCTCTGTAGTCAGACCACTGTAGTCAGACCGCTGTAGTCAGACCTCTGTAGTCAGACCACTGTAGTCAGACCACTGTAGTCAAGACCTCTGTAGTCAGACTCTGCGCATTCCTGTCCAGCCACACACTACTTACACTCCCAGGGGCTTATCGGCAAGAAATGAACATTTTATGGACATCGTTGATTCCAGTGTAATGGTGGCATGTTCAAATACAATGTGTGCAGAAACAAATGAGGAGGAAAGAAAACCAGTATGCCAGGCTTGTGTTTACACATTTGGGGTTCAAGATGACCGAGGCTTGTGTGGACAAAAAAAATGTAATGAACCGATTTATGTGTGTGAAAGTGTTTTGGACTGGAATGACTAGAACATCACCAGATCAAAGAAACGTACGTGAGCAATAACGTGGATTTCTGAATTTTAGGGAAAAAACTGATAAGTCTATAGCAGAAAAAAATGTTATGTGGTAAATAATGTGATGCTTTACAACCCCAGCGAATCGTCAACAGAGGCCTTCCCCAAAGAAGTGCACTTAAGGTAGACCTAGAAAGACATCCCATAAGTGAGTGCTTCATTAGGGTCTCCAAGGTCTCGCCTCTTTTTTTTAGAACCCAGCAGCCAGTCTAAAGCTTAGTGTTTACACCGCCTCAAAAACCCATCTTTCTGTCGGCCGTAAAACAAGTGTTTTACGCACAGGCTAATCCTGTCGCAGCGTTACGCCTAGCGCCGACAGCTCGCCTGAAGCGCAGATCCATCCCGCAGGTCGAGGTCTGAAACGCAAGCAAACATTCATGACCAAACAAGGTTTTATCATTTGTTCTAGCTTTCCACGATAAAAAAAAGAAAAGAAAACCGTGACCACAGAGAGGGCACGTGGAAAAATATTTTGTCAGACATTTCTCATCCGCAAATATTCATCACACCGCGTTTGAAGAACTTTGCTTCGATGACCTCAAATAGAACGAAACGTATCTGAAAAGGCCTGATGGGAATGCTGATAGAAAATAAAAAATCTAAACATTAATAATTACTGAAATCGATTTCTCGCCCGCTCACTGAAATGCCCTGTGGCTCCTTCTCGCAATCTCAGACGATTTAGAGTGCGGAAGCAAACACAGTATCGCGGAGTAAAATGACAGCAGCACCGTGAACCACGTCATGGTGAGCAGAGGTCAACGTGTGGTCTCACACACACCCTTCAAATTCTGATTCCCCTCTCTAGCTGGGCATAGCATCAGCACAAAGGCGTTCTCACACACCCTGGACACATTCCTCTCTGTCAGAGTGTGTGTGTTGGCATATTTGTTAAATATTAAAATTCTTAACTTAAAGAAATAACTCGAACATCTACTGAAAACATACACTATTATGCAGTTCAGGATTGCGTTAGATGGTAATGGAGCCCGCCGGTAATTGCAGAGCTAATGAGATCAATTTAATGCACAGTTCATGACGCGGGAAATAACAGAATAAACTGAGTGACGGATTATGGAGAGGATCAAATCAATACGCCGCGGCGGAGGAAATGTCCAGTGTCTGGTGTGTGGACTGCTGCTCAGTGTCGGTTTATGGAGTCCAGTTGCATTTTTTCCAAGACCTAAAACAGAGCCGTTAAAGTTGCTACAGCACGGTCACTGAACCCACAAAAACATCAGCTGTTCATCTTCTTGGTCACTCAGTGCTGTTGCGAAACGAATAACATCCGTAGCGACTGCAAAAGAGCTGTGAACTATTTTGGACTGATTTTAACTCGGGTTATGTTCGCCCGAGCTGCGTTTTTCTTTTCTGGGAACTGACATTTTTAAAATGCGCCACTTGTTTCCGTGGTAACTAATCTGTCCACATTAAACCCTCCAGAGAGCTCAGTTGTCCAAGTTAACCTCGCTCCTTGGCCGGTGAGAGAACTCCGACAAAAGCTCATTTTTAGGGAAACAAAAGCGTAATGAAATCCAAACTGAACCACGAGTCTCGCTCAGACATTCCCACATCATCCAAGAGTAGGTTTCAATCGATGAATAAAAAAAAATGTTTCTCATTGCATGTATATTATATATAAACAGAAAATCTATGTAATTTCAAACGCATTCTTTTACAATTTAAAGTGATTTATGCAACAGAAAACATGCACAATGGCATGAAACTATGATCATGTGAAGTTACTATAGAAAACGTTCTGCCTGCAGTGCGAGTTCATTGGGCACACAAGAGGTGATAACTGATACACCAGGCACTGAGAAGTGTAGGGCCCTTTTGTCGTCGACTGAATGCATATGCATCTCAATAGCCAGACTCACGCGCATTCCCATGAACAGAGGGGCCTTGCTTTCCCCCTCTACACATTATTTTTGAATCGGTGCACCCGCACAAAAAAAAAACACGTTTTCAGCAGAATCAGCTGAGATGCATCGTTGCTTAAGGCGTGCAGAAGTAGCGATGCTCACCCGTCTCCAGCGTGCTGCTGCACTGCCATGTGTTGACGTGCTTCCAGCACGACTCCCAGAGAGACAGGTAGAACTCTGCGCCTGCAGTCACCCACGCCGGGCTCAGCACGGCCCCGATGTCCAGGCACAACGCGAGGAGAACGCACACCAAGCCCACCAACTTCAGGGGCGTTAACGACACGCGCACGTCCTCCGTTCCGCTCACGGACGAGGCCATGTCGGTTGCTTCGGCGGTGCGCGTTTGCTGAGCAATGATGTTACGATGATCCTGTCTGTCCCGCGGTCCGTTGTGGTCCGTGCTCGCGTCTGAGGATGGCGAGCTGCCGCGCGTCGGAGACGCTGCTGCAGCTATCGCGCCACTTGTGCTGATGCGACTGCACTGCACATTACCGAATATCCCCGGCCTCACCTGCAGGGTCCTAGTGCCTTGATAGAGCTCCCACGATCTTTCCATCTGTCACCCCCCACAACTGATCTATTTACATATACATTCAGAATAGGTATATGTACGCCCACTTAATGTATGCCACTATACCACTGAAACAAACATTTCTTTAAAGTGTAATATAAAAATGAAAAAAAAAATTATATAGGTACACAAACAGATATATCCCTGTGCGTGTTTGTCTCTCTCTCTCTCTTTCTCTCTCAAATTGCTAGATTTTCTTTAATTCTTTGCTGCTTTCGTTAGCCATACAATTCCTGCCATTCCATACAATTCCATACAATTCCTGCCATTTCTGCCATAAACGAGTGATTGCCCCCATGGAGCGTTTATTCTACCACCCAGCAGTGAAAAACCTTTCAGATCTTTCAATCTTTGAACTCAGATCCCCGAAATTATCTCACTCTCAAACACTTGCGGTTTGAACTTTGACTTTTTTTGAAAGACGTCTTTGGCTCAATCAGATGAATACTGTTAATTTGTCATTCCGCTACAGATTACAGATTGACTATTTAAAAATGATCTGTAACCTAATACGGCTTACTGTTGAGAAGGGGGTGTGTCTTGAAAACTCATAATATAATCCAGGTTCTTCACTCCCATTGCACTATATCCGGTGTTCTGTGGATTTGTCCTACCTTGTCGAACTATCCTACCGTAGTGCATATTTATAGACATCTGTGCTATCTTGCTGGAATACAATACAATAAAATACTGCAAGTGTTTTGCACTTTTTATCTGCTTTACATCCATGACCTTATTGGAAAATTCTACCAACATAAATGATCCTGTAGGTAGCATAGTTTGACCATCTAAGTGTCCTTGTAACAAAAGCTGTTACAGTTTTCTGTAGTTTTTAACTTGTGATCGGTTCTAAAATGCTATGGTTGTTTCTTACCACTGTGCAATGCTAAAGGACTACTACAGTAATGCAAAGGTTACTCATTACAATTACAGTAAAATCACTGATACACACACACACACACACACACACACATATATGATTCAGCAAAATGAAACACAAGAATAAGATTTGAAGGTACACACTCCTCAAAACCAAATAATCCACACAGAATAAGACACACACACAATAGGCATATATACGCACAAAAACAACACATTTATACTGTGCACTGCAAAACACAAAACTCACTTAATCAAAAATACAGACCTCAAAACAGCCACTGAATAAGACATTTACAATATTTACATGAATGTAAATATTTACATGAATGTAAATATTGTAAATGTCTTATTCAGTGGCTGTTTTGAGGTCTGTATTTTTGATTAAGTGAGTTTCTCAAAATCTCATGAGTCACAAAAGAAACTTCTCAACTGCTGTATTACAGTAAAAAACAGAGGGAAATGCAGCAGTACAGCATGTTTATAGTAAATTTACATAAATACACAAAAACAAATAAACAAATTACTGTTACAGTAAAAAACAAACCAAAACCCCACAATGTCAGGCATCATACTGTCAATCATGAGGATCTGACCACGAATCTACCCAGATTCCCTTCTACTCACTCCATGGCTCACAGGACGACACTGTCCACAATAACTGCTCAGATGTCTCTGGAAATATTTTTTGTCTTCCCCGTCCTCTTCGTCTTCCTCAGCTTTTTCCTCTCTGTGTTCTTTCTTGTTCCATTTTTGTTTTGTCTTTGATACGTACATTTGACTTTTTCCTGACTCAGTGTGTGAGTTTATATGCCCCAGGCAATTAGTAGAAATGAGTGGATATGCTGTGTTTTCACATGGGGTGATGCCAGTGTTTAGGAAAATGAGAACATGAGGTGTGTTCAATCAATTTCTTGATGTAGTATTAACCTGACAATGTGTATCCAAGTCAGAAAAACTGTAACAGTGTTCAGTGGGTGTGGGTAAGTCAGCAGGAAGGCCAATGTGGGTTTAATCTAAAGAGGTTTTGTGGTTGGATTCAGAGTTTGGAGGGAGTGGGTTTACATCTAAAGAGGTTTTGTGGTTGGATTCAGAGTTTGGAGGGAGTGGGTTTACATCTAAAGAGGTTTTGTGGTTGGTTTAAAAGTGAATTTGGAGGGGGTGGGTTTATATCTGTAGAGGTTTTGTGGTTGGATTCAGAGTTTGGAGGTGGTGGGTTTACATCTGAAGAGGTTTTGTGGTTGGTTTAAAAGTGAATTTGGAGGAGGTGGGTTTGGAATGCCAAACCTCACTGTAGAGGCTTATGGAAGTGTCGTGAACTTAATTCAGGGAAACACCAATGAGGGAAAGTGCCTAGCTCTTATCACCATGAAGAGCTTGTGAAGTTGCAAGGTTGCATCTTTTTTGAAGTGAGAGGGCTGGACCCTGTGTGGCTGGACCCCATGAGAAAGTGTTCAGTGTTGTGTATAAGCATTTGTTCTTTTGCCCCTTTGTGTTTGGAATTGACAATATGCCCTGATGGTTTGGCCTACACAACACCTGAGAGCAATTTGGCAGGCTAAATCAAAATATAGACACATGGAGGCGTCGCCATGGGAACCACAATGCTAGGGGGGAAACTGTGCCATATTCATATTTTTCTTTATAATGGGCACAATTGAAATGTGCCCATCAAATGTACAGATCACACTGCATCTAAAAATAAAAACAAGCTGTAAATTACTATTCTAGAATAATTCACTTTAAATGAATAATTCTGGTCAAACATAATAATTTTCACATTCACACTTTTTTATTTTTTTTTGTATCTTTTATTAATTTGAAATATCACCAGAATATTGATGTACCTTGTCCACATGTGCAATACCCCTTCTAGGAAGAGCTATGAAATAGCCTAATACATACTGTATACTACATACTGCACTCAGTATATACTGTATACTACATACTGCACTCAGTATATACTGTATACTACATACTATATACTACATACTGCACTCAGTATATACTGTATACTACACTCAGTATATATTGTATACTACATACTGCACTCAGTACATACTGTATACTACATACTGCACTTAGTACATACTGTATACCACATACTGCACTCAGTACATACTATATACTACATACTGCATTCAGTACATACTGTATACCACATACTATATACCACATAATGCACTCAGTACATACTGTATACCACATACTGTATACTACATACTGCACTCAGTACATACTGTATACCACATACTGTATACTATACACCGCACTCAGTATATACTGTATACTACATACTACTCTCAGTACATACGGTATACTACATACTGCACTCAGAGTCTTTGGCTTAAATTACTTCTATGCTGCAATGTATTATCAGCTAATTCAGTGTGAAGTAATATGAACACAAATACCATATCCATAAAAAACAAATCTTGTGTTTAAATCCTGTGATAACAATACATTTTTAATGATCACTGAAGCTATTAGCTTTGTGTGCATTAATGAAAGCAAAGAAATACATGGAGTATGGAGTCAAATGGAGTCAAATCATGGCCATTAGTTTTATAACTCTGAAAATAAATAGATAAATAATAAAAATTGAAATTGAAAGTTTTTAATGAACTTTGCATAAATTATTAATAATTTTTTTCACTCTCAGAAATATTTTTATATATGAGGTCTTATTTTTTTCATTTGCAGATTTTATATTTTTAGATTCAAATCTTATTTTTTCTGTTTCACTTTTTTTTTCACTTTCAGATCGGATTTTTTCAGTTTCCGACTTTTGGCATTGATATGGCGGAAGGTGTGGCATCAAATGAGGGGTATAATGAGTGACAGCATAGCAAAGAGGACATTGACGAAATCACGTTGCCTTAAGGATACACGCAGCACTTTCTTTGCACTATTTTCACAAAACTGAATCACTTGACAAAGTCCTGTTAGCAAGTTTGCTAAACAGAACTTTGTCACTAGAATTTTTTGTACTTGGCAAAACATTAAAGCTGCAACTGAAAAAAATAAGGCCTCAAATATCAAAATATTTATGAAACTGAAATGCAGTTTCTGCAGTTGGAAACCTGCTGTTGACCAGGAGATTCAGTGTTGTACTGGTGGCAGGACTGGGATGGCTGATTTGGCTCAGTGGTTTGATTCCTACTTAAGTGATGAACGTTGTAATGATAACCTTTTATAGCTGCACAAGCATTTATACTTTACATATGTCCATTTGTGGTGAAAACATCTTCCTATCGTGGCCTGGAGCACATCCCTCGTGATCAAACTCAAATCGGCATTTTTTGGAATTGCTACGTGTAATGATGTGGCTTATTGTTAAGGTTTTGTCACTTAGTGTTTCAGTTTTTTAAGGTTTTGTTTGTTCCTTGAAAGTGAATTTGTATCTGATGGTGATCGTGATTGTCTTGTGTTTTATTTGCTTCACAATGTGACGGTTGCAGGAGGGAGCGAGACGCGAGTGCATGTTGGTATTTATTCTCCATAATGAGCAAACAGTGAAGCACGGCGACACGCGAACGAAAGCAAACAGCGCGTGCAGTTCGGCTCGAGGCGCTGGGCGCGGCAGAGCAGCGGTAACACTCGAGGCATCCGGCACAGGCGCGAGAAAACGACGCGTAGCACTGGACGAGCGTTCCTGTGAGCGCAAGGGACAGGTGAAAGCAGTCAATAATCAGGGCACTGGGTGCAGTGTGTGTGTGTGTGTGTGTGTGTGTGGCTATGGACGTGTCCCTCAGGCTGGGTGCCTGGCGCAACCTGACACACAATCGCTGTCATCGTCCACCAAATGAGCTGGTCTAGTTATACTTCAAGGCTCAGTATTTTGGCGAGTTCCAAAATGCCTTGTTATTTCCTGCAATTAAATAAAGGCAGAGATCCTATTTGGTGGAAACAAATCACAAATAAAATATAGGTTCATTTATTTAGACCACTTGTCTGTGAAGTTCAAAAATTACATCAAGAAACTAGGAGTCTTTGTTTTGTCAGTGACCTCATTTTCAACAACCGCATGAGTAATAGCTTTAAAATAGTATACTATCACCTTCATTTTGGGCCCTTGAGAGTTGCTCCACTGCTGACTACACTTTTATCATCTAGACTGGATTAATGCAGTGCTCTTTCCCGTGTTGAGAGTGCTGCAATTACAACCCTCCCACACCACAATGACCAATGGCATCCCACCAAGGCTTGATCGGCTACCCACATATTTTTAAAAGATTATTTTGACCATTTAAAATGTTTTCATTTTCTTGCTCCTCTTTGCTTTAGCAAGATGATTATTCCATGTTTCAGGTAGTTTATTCCATGGGTTTCAGATAGATTATTCTGTGTGTTTCAGGTATATTATTCCATGTGTTTAAAGTAGTTTATTCCATGTGTTTCAAGTAGA
>NC_137521.1:13132500-13207500 GCF_041902795.1 Electrophorus electricus
ATGATGGACATTTTTTGGTAGATGGCAGAAAATAGCAGATAGTACACTGTTTTGTATACAAGCGGTCTGTTTGTACTTCAATTTATTTAAGAACTTGAGGTATTCAAGGACTTAATTACATGCATTTTTAAATATACTTTTACACCTAAAGAATCAGAAGTGTATTATAAGGCTTGTGGGATTAACAGTAAAATCACTGTAGTCTTTGCAGTGGGTATGACAGCAGTCTTTAAGAAACCAAAAAGGTCTGAACTAGAAGGTGTCTTGAATTTGTTCTGTTAGTGCCTGCTCAGGTAAATGCAGAAAACAGTGAAGGACAAGAAACCAAAATACTTTGTATTTAAAAACCAGTCATTCGGAAAATATAAAGAAGTAGGGAAAAACCGCTGGCATTAGAAAAGTCTGGACACCATTTCATCTTTAGCCAAAGCGCAATAAAAATGACTGGCAAGACCAAGCTGTTCGACACTAAATCAAGTAACAGTTTTAAAACGAAATCGGCAGGATAAAACAGCAAAACTAGTTCTGTGAAGACCAAGTCAAAATTGCACTGACAGAAAGAAAGAAAAAGAAACTGAGCCATATGGGAGGAAAGTTGAACTCTAAAAGAAAGAACCTCGGCCAGGCTTTCCTGAAAAATGGCAGAGCTGCAGTTTTAACACGTACAAAAGGAGTTACTTCCATGAAGCACAAATAAATGTGAACGTTGTTCTGAATGCTAGGTAGGGTTGATGGGAAAACTGTTTTTAATGGTCACGGTACACAACAATAAGTTAATAATTAATACAATGGATTACTTAATTAAGAGGTAGGGCAGTGGTAGCTTAGTGGTTACGGTACTTGACTTGTAATTGGAAGGTTGTTGGTTCAAGTCCCGCCACTGTTGGGCCCCTGAGCAAGACGCTTAACCCTCAATCTTTCAAGTTATACTCAGTCAGAATTGTAAGTCGCTTTGGATAAAAGCATCAGCTAAATGCCATAAATGTGAGAAACTGTATCTAGAAAAACCTGAAATATTTCAGACTAATTTTGACTGACAAGGCAGAGACTAAGCTTTATTGTCACAACCATAAGTGCAGTGTGTCGTGGACTAAAGAGCAGTCACCAGCCAGTAGCTTCATTTGGATTCTTTGGTAGCCAGAGAAGACCCAGGGGCACACACACAGGCATACCAAAAAGCCGCAGCCAGGTACTGGTGCAGATGGTGTATGGTGGCGTGAATGGTGTTGGGTTCCTTTAATTCCTGAACATGTTGATGGTAGTTTATGTGCAATGCTGTTTTGAATATCTGTGCAGCTGGTGACCTGCATAGCTCCCTTTTGAGGGCTTTGAAACTCCCCTGTCACCTGATCCCTCCCTCCTGTTTTGTGATTGGCTGCAGAGGCGATTCTGGGAGGAGTATCAGCGCGAGAGCAGCCCCAAGCCTGGAGGTCTAGAGTCTATAGCGGGTGGAATCAACTCCCTCTACCTGATCCTCCCACTTCTGCTGGTTCTGCTCCTTATCGCTGCCGTCTCCGTCACGGCATGGAGGTGTCACTCGCGCAAGAGATCCCAGCGCAGCCCTGGCCGACCCCAGAGAGACCCCACCCTTGCCGTAGTCTCTATGGACCAGTGGGGGCGAGACTACCGACCTGACCTCAGCCCACACTCTGAGATAAGTGCACCTGGTAGCCCTGCCTACCCAGGTGTTGACCTCACACCTGGGCGTGGCAGTGCAGGGGACCTACCCCCTTCTTATGAGGAAGCCGTGGGTCATATGGATGTGCGCGTAGAGACAGAAGCCCCCCCACAGTATGAAGAGATTATAAATAACTCTGCTAACAACGTTATGATTGGGCATGCAAAATGAGGTATCGTCCAATCATAACACCCCACCAGACATCCCCTTCTTCTTGAGGTTTATCATCCGCCTTGCTGCGTCTGTCCTTCACAAACTGCTGAAACA
Organism: Electrophorus electricus; assembly: GCF_041902795.1. NCBI lineage: Eukaryota > Metazoa > Chordata > Actinopteri > Gymnotiformes > Gymnotidae > Electrophorus > Electrophorus electricus. The sequence goes on from NC_137521.1 coordinate 13,134,446, forward strand.
GGTTTTTTAATACCAGCAAACTTCACAAGCAAAACACAGAAGATGCCTGCTTGAAATCAAATGCTTCCTAATAGGTAATGGAAGTCTCAATCCTGCTTTAGACAGTCCCTGTTGTACCCAGACGTCATGCCCATCTGCTCCGAGCCGTCTCGCTTAACTGGGAAATTCTGCTGGCCAGCGTCACTGTCCTTGTTCTCTGGGCCTGGATGCAAACATCCCCATCATTTAGATCTGCCCGGTAGAATAGGGAATAGCAGAGGAAGTGTCCACTCTTCAACCTTTCAGTTCTGATTCCGTCATGACAGAGCACTCTTAACGTTCCACCTCATTACACAGTGCTCACTATCAGTATTGGCAAAACACAGAGATCTGTGCGGAGCAGGATTCTCCATGTCACACACGGACAACTGCGTGGAGCGGGACTCTCTGCTACCGGACGTGGAGGCCTGCAGCATTATGAAGCCCTGGTTCTTTGAACACACCTGGTTCGAGCTAAGGAATACGACTGTGAAGCCCTTCAGAAGCCCAGGCTGCTACCTTAGGGCAGAGGATACGCTACACGATGATCAACTGCAGACCCGAGGAACAGTTTTGTATTTGTTTATTTGTTTGTGTAAGTAGGGAAGTTGTGTTGACACTAATGTTTTAATTCATTTCATTTCAACAAGAAAATAATAAAATCTAACAAGGAAACAGAACCTGCAGCCGAACTTAAAAACCTGGAAATCACAAGCAAACTCTTGCCTGATACGGCCCTGCAGCGTTGGTGTTGGATCCAACGCCTGTAGAGTGGCAGACCGAGCAGTGAGCCTTGATGTACCTCATCTGAGCATCGGTCACTTAGACTCCTTTTACCTGTGTATGCACATGGTGACACAGCTTTGTGTCTGTCTGTCTGTCTGCTTCTTTCCTGTCTCTTTCAGACTCAACTATATCCGTTCCTGTGAAGTCATCGCTCACGGTGTTGTGTGTGGATACACAGGCAGAAGGAATGCGTGTGTGTTGGGAGTGCCGGGCTTGTTGGAGTACAGCCAGCCGAGTCGTCCTGTTACAGGAAAGAAGCAGAACAGACGCTTCCTGTCATCAGAAACGCAGTTTCATGCAAGTTAACAATACTGAGGAAATGGGTTGCCAGTGAGGTTTAACTACAATTCACCGCAGTTTGTGCGATGGTTGTCAGAAGAAAAGTATACTTGCTATGCACTGATTATATTTTGGAAAAAAAAAAAAAGGTTTATAGAAAGAATATGCTTTTTTTTTGGTTAATTTTTGTTTTCTTAATAACACTTGGTTACTCCTTTAGGTTTACAAGTATAAAAAAAAATTCAGGTGAAAAATTATATGCTCACTATTGCCAAGAAATTTCGGGGTGTGTGTGTGTGTTTTGTGAGACGTTGTAGTTTGTAAGACAACTGTTAAGTTGCGGAACGTCAGGAAACGTTTTTGTGGGAGTTTTTTTGCAGGTTTCCTCAGGTTTGTGCTGAGATTAGTAATCTTCTCTGTTGTTGTTTGTGGGTTTTTTGTATGTTTTTTTTTAACATTCATGAATGTTAACACAACTGAATCAAATTTTTGCATAGGACTGGTCATTTGATAGATTGTTGTGTTAAACTGAGAATGTGATACAGAAGCATGTATGGCTCCCAGAGCAAGTGTGCTCAACAGCCATACCCTCCTTTCAGAAGCCACAGAGCCATGTTCAGATAACTGGGTCCAGCAGTCATACGGCGTCTCGGGTTTGGAGGTACTGGTCCAAAAGAGAGACGAGGGCGGTATTATTCTACATTGGGTCTTACTGTTGATCTAGTTTGACCCAGACTCTTTGAAAATGTTAGAAAATCATTTATTATTATGCATAGAAAATTCTCACTAATAGCTTTAGAACTGACAAAAAAACCTTAACAAATTGCATTTTACTATTTGAAAATTAAAAAAAAGTAAAAATGTGAGTGCTTTCAGTCATGGGGGATGGGGTAATGGGTGTTTATCCAGAGTACCAGACTGAAAGTCGGAGGGGCGTTTTGTTTACATGGGAATTAATGAGTTGAATCTAACTTTAGCAATCGAGTTGAATCTAACGTTACATGTTCTCAATTACCAGTAAAGATTTATCATGGATTTTGATGTCTTAAACAATCAGCCCCCTGAACTATGTTTGAGTCAAACAAAAGTTGTCTAGTAAACTAAAAGTATTGGCGAGTTGAAATGAACGGCAGGGATCTGGCATGAGCGTCCATGACAGCAGATGCCTGCTGGAAGTTTATTTGATGTGCAGATCTACAGAAGAGACATCCTGTGTTCTCTGATGGTGGAGATGGAGCAAAGAAAAGCGTCTGACAGCTGGAACACACCCTCACTATCGGGACTCTCGCATAGATGCAGGGGGATGTCTGTCTTTTACAGACATCGCTCCTGTGCTGTTATGGGCAGAACGGAATTGGCTTTTCTGCTCTTGAATGACAAACATCCTGCGTTGGGTTTGACTAGCTTAGGAGGTCAGGGTTGGGGAGTTAGCACCACTTAAAGGACAACAGTGGTATAATTCAACGCTGTTAATCCGGGTGGGGGGAGATGTGTTAAAGTCATTGGACTACTACAGAAAGATCTGTGAAGGCATGTGATTTTAGGAATGTTGCCCTGCGGCTTATGGATTTGTGAGTGTGTTCACACACTATAAAAGAGTAATATAACTGCATTATTGCATTTTTAAAACTGTTTTGAGTGAATGCACTTTTCTGGGGGCATTTCTTGTCCTTTAATGAGGAATATTGATGTTATAAATGATGAAATAAAACATGGCAGAGGATGTTTCTTTCTCTTAACCTGCTCAGCCAGAGTGAAAGGATGGAGACGTGAATAAACCTCACAATTGTCACTTTGATTAATACTGTTTCATTATTAGAAATGTATTCATTTTAAAGTTTATCACCTTGAGAAATGGAGTTAGAGTTGCCAGCAAAGCTGGTTATATCGATTGCGAGTTTTATGGTAACTAAACGTGGTGCTTTCATTTAATTTTTTTTAATTGTGTTTGCAGACAACAAAATCACAATGTGTGAGTAGATGTGTGAGTACATAATAAAACATTAACTTTGTTTTGGAACTTAGAGTTTTAATTTTATTTGTAATAAAGTTTTTCAAGCTGTGGATTTGCTGTTGAGGGATAAAAATCAGAAATGTGCAGAAAGGTCATGCATGAGAAGTTCCCTTTTTATAATATTAAATAAAAAAGCGGCATACAGCAATAGTCAAACAGTAAACGCCGGCAGATGGTCTACCACTTAGTTTCAAATGTATTAAACTGCCAACAAGGTTTTAATTTGAATGTTATCATTGTGTGTCAATAAATGACCAGTTTGATTCATTCACTCTGCTCTGAACAGCCTGTTCCTAAGTGCCGAAAGGCTGAAAAAGACTGAAATGCTTTGATCAGTTGTTGCTGGGTAACTCGTCTGTGTAGACATGCTGGCACAGGTACATAGTAACTCTTTAACTTTCTGGTCATGGCAAGAGGCCGCTGTGTGAACAGGCATCACCTGGTGCCCGAATGCTCCGTTACCGTGGAGATGTATCGCCACAAACGATTTGTTTACCACTTAGCTTCCATGTTGAGAGTCCATCACCAAGTGTTGGTTCTGTGTGAAAACAAGCTCCACAATAAATAGTTACAAAAGATTCTTTAATGTTTTTTTGACATATAAATGACACAAAATTCATATTGTAGGCCTGGTAGTTTCCACAGAACAGTAGTGCTATTAGCTCAGAAGGTCACATCAAAATGGCAGTGAAACAAGCAGCAGAAAAGTGTTAATGTAAAGAAACACGATCATCGCATGAGAGCGTTGCATCCTGTCAGCAAGGCATGAGAGAAACAAACTAATTCCACTCCAGAGGTCACGTCGAGACGTGAGAAAACAGTCAGCAAGTAACATTCCTGCCCTGAGAGAAAGGACTTCATGTGGTTTCCACATGGGTAAAAAAATGTTTGTCAGACAGCAGAAATGGCTTGTGGAAGGTTCTAGTGAATTATTTCTCCTTGACAGGCTCTGCAGAGAAGCTGAGTGACGCTAGACATCTCTGGAAGGGCGAGTCCTCTCAGATCCATTCCTTAGGGCTGCGTAAAACTTCAAGCATCTCCGCTTCTTTGGTGCCTGGGGCGGGCTCGTGCATGTACTCCCACCTGCCGAGAGCCGAACAGAGCCAGGGAACTTCAAACACACAGGGGAGCAGCCCGAAAATGGCAGACTATTATTATTACTATTATAGTATTATAATAACACTATTAATATTACTACTACAGGTATTAGTACAAATACTATTACTATAAGTATTTGTACTAATACTCGCAGTAGTATTAGTAATAATACTAATAATGCCACTGAAACAGCAGGCATGATGACAGACACACACACAGACACAGACACACACAGACACCTGACCTAGCTGTGAGTGGCAGAGACATCAGGATGCTCTCTATTCTAGAGCCTGGAGTTGCGAGGCCAAACTTCACACCCCGATCATAGACCAGGTTAAACTCCACATACCTGGAACACATCGGTCAATAGGCTGCTATAGCAAATACATACAGGGAACATTAATATCAAATATATATCATATAATTAATCAGAACTGTCAAAATGTAACTTCAAATTACCACATACACCAGCTGAATGGAATATGTTTGTGATCATGGTTTTTTATTTTTGTACATCGTGATTTAATAAAATCTTTGTTCACTTTTTTCATTTTCTCTCTCTGATTCTCACTTGCCTGCCACGTCTGATTTGTTGCCAGTCTTTCTCCTCCTGGGTGAAGGTGTCGTTGAGGTGCTTTCGGACGATGGGCACGTAGCAGGGGACCACGGTCTTCGCACAGCTCCTTACAAAACGGAACACCTCCTCCTGATTGGGGGAGTCCAGGTCGTCGAAGAAGATCCCACCAATGCCGCGCGTCTCCCCGCGGTGACGAACGTAGAAGTACTGATCACACCTGCAGAAGGGGGAGCAGGACATGTACATACTCATCCCATGTGCATAGATAAAAGTCCATGACCAATCAACCAACTGTAATCTATCGAAATAGCACCCAACAGCTGCAGTAGAAAATAACTGAACGCGTCTTATCTCTGGACTGCACGCACACGCAAACGCACGCACGCGTCTATCAGCAGGGTGAGGAGTCTCCTACCACTTCTTGAAGGCGGGGTAAAACCGGGGGTGGTGTTTGTCGCATGCCTCTCGCAGGACGCTGTGGAAGTGGACAGCGTCTTCTTCGTTAATGTAAACAGGCGTGAGGTCAGTGCCCCCACCGAACCACCACTGCTTAGAGCCTGCAGAGGGCGACAGAACCAAACACACCTACATTCACACACACACCTCTAGATGAAGGATTTCTGTATGGTTTGTTTCTTTTTATAAAATTATCTTCATTTCATTCTGTTTTTTTCCCCATTGTTCTCATTGTAGGACACTGTTCATATATATTCATATTGTTGCGTATTATAGAAAAGGCTTGTATTATAGCTCACTGTTTGTATTCGTGTTAACAAAACAGTTATATCAGCAAAGTATCATTAATGAGAGAGAGAGCAAGAGAGAGAGAGAGGGGCAGGAAGATGGGTGGGGTTGTTGAGATAGCAACATCTCTGTCCACACAGAGCCTGGTCTGAATACACAATGACACAGCAGAACTCACCATCTTCCTCTTCGATCTCAAAGTATCTGTAGTTGAAGTGCACTGTGGGAATGTGGGGGTTTTTGGGGTGGATGACGGAGCTGACGCCCATGGCAATGAATGGCAGCTTCCCTGTGACAGAGAGATAAAGAGAGGGCGGTTAGATGCAGGTCACGTGGCTAGTGTCGCGGAAAAGAGAGACCATCTGAGCCCACAGACGGGGGAATGCAGGAGCAGAGTCGGTTAAGTGTGGGGCCGTGCTTCTGATTCACACTCTCGCTGCAGATGGACCCGGGATCAAACCCAACGATTCCATGCACATGGCATTAATTCACAGTCTTGTACATGGAGGGGGCTACCACTCCTGAACAACAAACAATCAAACAACCCAGAACTTCACTCTTATCAGAAAAGACTGAGTTTCACAAAACAGGTGTGGTGGAGAACCTACCCATGGTCCAACCCTTGGTTGGGGAAAAAAACCTTATTCCCAGGAATTCCCACAGCAGACCATACAGAACATGGGGTCAGAGGTGAACCAGAAACAGGAAGTTGTCTGCTTACCATCTTTCCCCTTGAGGTTCTTTCCACGGCTGCGCATCTGTCTGGCGGCCTCCTCCGTCAGGTAGCCAGACACCACTGACACGTTCACACCTGCCTTCTCAAACACCTTACCGTCCTGCATCACACAGCTGATCCCACCACCACCTATCACACACAGAGAGAGAGAGAGAGAGAGAGAGAGAAAGAAAGAAAGAAAGAAAGAAAGAAAGAAAGAAAGAAAGAAAGAAAGAAAGAATTATTCTTATTAATATTTGTATTATTTCAGACCAATCACTGTTCTCTAACTCTTAATTTCCATAATTGAAAAAGTTGTAACGTGTTATGGTCATGTTTTAATACTGCTTTGGCAATACTGTAAGTGTATATGGTCATGCCAGTAAAGCTTACTGAACTGAACTAAGAGACAGACAGACACACACACACACACACACACAGACACAAAATTTTCACTTTTACTTCCTCAGTTTACGTGTTTCTGTTCTTTTTTCTTACTGATCTTGCTCAGAGTGGCTCTGGAAATGATCAAATATCACCACTAAGCAATCTCTAGTGCCTACAGGAGTATTTCTGGTTCTCCAGTAGAGCTCTTTGACATACCAGACATTATCTAAACTACGTTTATTTACACTCAGCTGCAAAAGCAGTGTGGTGTTCTATTCATGTCCTGTTTTAGTGAGTTTTAGGGACATATTCTGAATACTAGAGCAGGTTGCTGTTCAGAGGTGAGGTTAAGCCAGCGCCACTACAGTGGTGTCTCAGTGCTTACGGTACTGGACTTGTAATCAGAAGGTTGATGGTTCAAGCTCCACCACTGCCTGGTTTCCACTGCCGGGCCCCTGAGCAAGACGCTTAACCCTCAGTCGCTCGCGTTGTACTAAAGGCTGAACGCTGTAGATGTAAATACCTTCTTCACGGTTCCACCGGTCCACTCTGAACGTGCCACCGTCCACTTCCTCGAGCGCTTTACAGAACTCAGCCTGCGTCTCCATGATCAGCATCTCCATCCTCGCGCTCACATCGCCGCTCTTCCGCTGCAGGACCTCGATGTCGGTGACTGGCGGAGACATGAACGACTTGCAGCGTTCGGCGATGTCGCCCTGCTCCATGTCGACCCCGGAGACCCTCGTGGCCATCTCAGCGCGCTGGAAATGACTCACGCCCGCTACCGCAGCACCAAGCAGGACCGCCGCCCCGGTCGCCACGAACACCCCCTTTCTAACGCGCCCGCTCGCAACCCCCCCCGCCGAACCGGGAGGCACGTGCCTCAGTCCCGTAACTCGGGAAGACCATCTGCCTCGTGCCGTAAAGTTACGCGTCGCCGAAGAGCCCAGACCCACGAGCCTCAGGCTGGAGGCGCTGCACATCCTCGCGCCGGACCGTAACGTCCCGCTTAAGGCGCACGCGACGAAAGATGTCATCTTCCCAACGCTCACGAATAACGAACGACAGGTGAACTACTGCCCAGCAGGTTCCTCGACTTCTCGTGCAGCTCTGCACGTAGCCGGAGCTCCGCGATTCCGCCTAATGCGTCTCTCCTGGCGGCGTGGCTTGTCGCCTTCGTGCCGTACGTGTTCCAGGTTGAGATGAATTATGGGAAATGTAGTCTTTAAATGAATAAGTTGTGCATTTCGTTTGTCCCAAAGCACATGACGTTCAACAAACGGATTTGTCTTAGCAAATAATAATAATAAATACAGTGGATGTTTATTTTTAATTGCAAATCGTAAAAGAAATGTATTTTTGAGAATTATTTCAACCGATCTACAAAGAAATTGCTCATTCTTGGTGTAAGGCAAGTAAATACCAGCCTGCTCTGGCGCGTGCTCTGCATTTACAAGTAAGTGAATTCCTTTTATTCTTCATTCATAAATATAAACACATAACAAAACAGGCTGCAGCGTGCTACCACAGCCAGTATCATAACTGACATCTCAAACTGGAGAGCCCTTCTGTGTTTCCACGGTCTGCGCAGGCGCGTGTTGTCTGTCTCTATGACAACACGTTATAGCCGGCTTAAGAGAGCGAGCGGATTAAACACACGCGCAGGTGCACGCAGGAACCTCAGGCTTCCAGGAGGACAGCTGATGAACACCTCTGAGCACGAGCTACTGCATAAAGCAGGAGGACACAGCCTCGCCCAGGTACAGGTGAGCTGAAATACATCACAGGTCACAGAAGGTCAGGGGTCCACCCGGCACACACTGCACTGTTTATCAGCCAGACCTTGTTGTTATGGTAATGAAACACAGTATATTTTTAAAAAATGTTTCAACAGCTATAATTTATCTGTTTGTACAATGCCACCAAATTAAACTGCGTACTGGTTTTGTCTATTTGGTTTTGGTTTCTTTCCTTGTATTCATGCAATACGAGTCATAATCTCTGTTCTCCTCAAGAAGAAAAATTGTGTTTCACCCTAAATCATATTACATTTTGGCTCAGTGATTTTAGTTTGATTTGTCTGTGTAAGGGCAAAAAGAAATGTTGGTTAACTGTGTTTTCCTGTATCAAAATACAGTAATACAAAAATGAAACTTGAATGATGAAATTTGTACAGAAATTAGGACTTTAGATTGAATTTGACCCCTGAATGTCCTCTGAAAAGAAGTTGGCTTTGGTATAAAAATGAGAACTGATTCCTAAGTGACTCATTCTGTGGTGCTGTGATGCTGTGTGTGTGTGTGTGTGTGTGTGTGTGTGTGGGTGGGTGGGTGGGTATATGTTGTGCCTTGCTGTGCCTTGCTGTAATTGAAGCATAAGAAACAGAGGCAGTGTGTTTGCTGGTTTAATGCTTTGTGTTCTCATTCATGTTGATTGTATGAGTGCTGGTGTGTCAGTGCAGGGAGAGATGAGTACAGCCGTGTGCACTAATACTCAGGAGGAGTATGATGACGACTTTGAGAAAGACCTGGACTGGCTGATCAGCGAGGACGAGGGCAAGGGTGCGGAGCAGGTCAGTGTGTGTGTGTGTGTGTGTGTGTGCGTGTGTGAATTATTGTGAATGATTGAGTCTGCTGCATGTCTGAGAGATAGATATGTAGAAGACCTGTGTGTTTGTATCTCTGTGTGTGTGTATGCTCATAAGATTTAGCCTGCGTGTTCTCTTACCATAGCAAATGGTGTGTGTGAAACCCAACCTACTGACACAAATCCACACAAACACTTTCACTGAGACGCAAATCTTTGTCTAATTCCAATTCATTATTAAAAGCTGCTTCTCTATGTATCTGAGTGTCCTACACACACACACACACACACACACACACACACACACACACACACACTCACACACACACACACACACACACACACACTCATTTACCCTCTCAGCTCCAGAACAGAAGTTCACTCTGCTTGTTTTGTTCATTGTTGTGATCTTGACTAACTCTGTTGTTTCTGGAACAGGACCCCGATGATGATGATGATGATGAAGATGATGATGGTGATGAAGATGTTGAGGCTCAGATAGACAAAGCGCTGGATGAAAATGAGAAGAGAGTGGACGAAGGTAGAGACACACCAAGCAAAGGAGACGATAGTGGAGCAGAAGAGCATCGACTGACACCCACCGACGGCGACCGTGTTACCACGGAGACGGCTCTGGCTGAGGATAACGAGGATGAAGAAAATCAATCTCTCCTGCAGAAGATTGAACAGGCCAACAGACAGTTGCAGGACCAAGAGGCTCCAGACCAGATGCGCAGACGCCGTCTGCAGTTCAAAGACACACTGGTGGACCTGGTGGTGCCTGCCCAGAACTACAGCGCCCCCTGCAGGGACCTCGAGGTGGATGGAGACGTGGCGGAGCAGATGCTGGAGCTGAAGATCTCTCCGCAGGAGCAAAGGGAGGGCGGGGACGTTGGTGGGGACAGGCACAGGGATGGACAGAGAGTGGGAGCGAGGGAAGGGCGCGTGTTGGTCGAACGAGATGGGAAGTTTGACCTGGTGAGCTACAAGGAGGTAGAGAGCCAAGGCCTACTCCCGCCTTTGCCTGGATGCCACAGCGACGGTCACCATGGCTCCCCGCGGACACAAACGGAACCTGTAAAGAGCTCCTCTTTGTCTGTGAAGTCTAGCTTGGCTTTGCAGGCAGGGACCGAGCCACGGCATGTCCCCCGACCTCCTCTGCCCCGCGGCCGGGTCCGGCCCAACTCTGCCAGCCACACCCAGGGGCCATCAGGCAGGCAGGGGATCGGTGGCACGCGGAGGGTCCAGTCGGCCAGCGGAGCTCCGGCTCTCGGCACCTTCACCCTCTCGCCACAACAGAAAGAACTGCTGACCAAGCAGCAGCAGAGGAGACAGAAGCTCGCCCAAGAGGTTGGTCTGCACAGTAACCCAGGGACCAGCAGTGATGAATGTTGATTTGAACATTTAAGAGGATTTTAGAATTAATCTGAGCTTTTAAAACTGTCGTTCTTTCTTGTTTGTGTGTTTGTTTTAATTTCTGGCCTCTTCCCACTCTCTGGCTATCAGGAGGAAGAGCGGAGGCGTGAGGAAGAGGAGCATAAGCGCGAGGAAAACGAGCTGGCGTTCCGAGCGTGGCTCGCGAAGAAGCGGCTTCAGCTACAGGACGAGAGGAGAGTTCAGAGAGCGCAGCAGATGGAGTGGCTGAGCTGCAAGGTCTGTCCACCAGGTGGCGCCAGAGCACTTGCAACCGATGCATCCCATTCTTACAGCAATAATGGGGATGTGGGAAAAAAAATTTGTTTTTTTACTGTATCTGTAACTGGACAGTTTAAAAAGTACAAGTGCCATTACAATTGACACAACTTACACGGATTATTTCTGCTTTAGTATGATGTTTTTTTTAATTGATTTATAGCTAAAGTGGTGTGTGTTTTCAACATTATATTTTGCTGGATAAAATTAGTCTTTCTGTGTGCATATGTGGATATCTCTCTCCCTTTCTTTGCGTGTGTGCGTGTGTGTGTGCGTGTGTGTGTGTGTGTGTGTGTGTGTGTGTGTGTGTGTGTGTGTGTGTGTGTGTGCGTGCGTATACGCAGAAGGAGTGCTCTGACCCGGATGAGGCATTCCGACTCTGGCTGCAGAAGAAACAGGAGCAGCACTTGAAGGAGAGACAGCTGGAGGAGATGAAGCGGCTGGAGCGCGATAGCGCGCCCTACCTGCGCACGCCGGAGGAGCGGGACAAAGCGTTTGCTCTGTGAGTGACTCACGCCGGGTAGCAAACGAAAGAAAGAAAGCTACCTGACGGATTGTGACATTCCCGTTCTTCAGTATGTAGAAACCTGACAAAACATGTCTGATGTGTTTTTACCGCCAGCAATTCTGAGTTACCCACTTACTCACCCACACTGATAACACTAAATCTATTTTTGGTTTTTCCCTGTCGTAACATGCCCAATCCAGTAAAACGTCTATCTCGGTGGTAAACTGGATCACATGAGTCAGAGAAGGAAACCCACAAGACTGTGAAACCTGCTCTTTTCAAAATCTGTGAAGTAGCGCCCTGTAGATTCAGTGTCATTGGTCATGTACGGGTTTCAAACCACGTAAATGCATAACCGCAGCACTTCAGGCTGCAGTCAAGAGTCTGACGTCAGAGGGTAACGGTAGCATCAGCTATGACTGTAATATGTATGACATGTAGCTGCGGGTGGGGCAAGACCCCTGAGTGGGTGGAGGGGGCGGTCTGAGCATGTAGTCACGGCACGCAACTCCCCTGCAGGTGGCTGAGGCGGAAGCGGGCGGAGCAGCGGGCGGAGCAGCGCGCTGCTCGAGTGCGCTCCCGCAGGCTGATGCTGGAAGTGCGGCGCGCCAGGCGAGCGCAGCGCCCGTGGTGCAGTGTGAGCGAGAGCCGACCCTTCCGCTTCGACGACCCCTACAGCTACTGCTTCTGACGTCCAGCGCTTGTCATGGTTACAGTGACTGAGCACCCACTGTCTCGCCGTGTCCAGGGATGGAGCTACCGCCAGTGAATTCCTCCGACTGCAGTCACCGCTGGTTACAGCGTCTGAGCTCCTCCCTTCCCACAGTGTCCATGGTTTCCGACCACAGGAATCACTACGATTACCACTGTTAAGCTTGTCGCGTTCCACAATCGTCATAACTACACATATTATTATTAGTATTAGTTTTTATATAGCGCCTTTCTTAGACTCAAGGACGCTTTACAGACAGATATCGTGAAACCGCAGGAAACCCACGCAGACATGGGGAGAACATGGAGACTCCCCTCAGATAGGGCCTCACACGTAAGACCCTAGCACTGAGAGACAAACGTGCTAACCACAGAGCCACCGTGATGAGCAATTACATCAGAAATAGAACATCTCTCACATGTTCCTCCCCATGTCTCTTAGACAGCACAGATCACTCTTGTTAGAGGCCTGGGACGTGAACGAAAGAAAAACTCCACTCTTTCATTCCACATATCTTCATCTCTGTAAATGTCCTTTTGGACAGATCAGGTGATGTCAGACAACAAGGCTGTGCTACAAGACCTCAACACACTTTAACTAATTTCAAGAGTGGTGAGTTTGTGAAGGATTTACGTCCAGTGACCACCTTTCTGTCTGATTACACTGGTGATGTCACGAGGCTGGCGTCAGATCTGCAAAGATCTGATCCAGAAGCTGAAATACTCTATAGCCGTCTGTCTTCTTCTATCTCTTAGATACATCCAGGTGCTCTAGGAATGAGTATAGTATATTTACTAGTGCGTATATTTACTGAGGAGCAGTCACTTGTATAACTTTAAATTATATTTTTATTATAGTATTGTAGCTTTCACATATTCTTGTGTTTGGTAATTTTAATATTTATCAGATGACACTCTGAAATAGTTCATGTAATTCAGTGTACTAATAAGATCGTTACCTAGAAAGTACTTCTGGAGTTACACTGTTTTCTGTGCTCTGAACGTGTGTGGAAATTGTACGTGTTATTAAGTAATTAATATAATATTAAAATTAACATAAAGCTCCATATATACCAGCCAAACGTCGCCTAGGTAGCCTTTATAATGGTTGGTTCTGGCACGTTTGAAAGGAAGACAGGACCTCACAATAGCGATGATCTCAATGTGTAGTCCCATCTGCCGAAAAACTTCATTACCCAGCATGCTCCCTTTGGCATATGCGCACAACGGCCCGTGGCCTTCGATCATTGAGAGATGCAAGGCTGCCCAGCAGCATCAGTACCGAAGCAGCCGCGCTAGGACCGTTACCGAGGACCTGGGACACGCGCATAGCGCATCCGACTCCGGTACACGGCGCTGCTGACATGGACGAACAAAAGGTAAGAACTCGCCGCTAAAACCGCGCCGCGAGGTTTGGCTCGTTGTCGTGTCGTATGTAACAAAGAAAGCCGACTGACCCATTCAAGTAGCGTCCCGCACCCGCCCATTCTGTAACCGGGAAAACGGCGCAGTGAGGAGAGTTTTAAGACGCTGAACTATTCCTCGCTAACGCTGCTGCAGATGTGACGGAGTAACAAGGCGTGCGAGCAGATCTGTCCTTCTGAACAGGGTCACACGACAAAACCATGCAGCTAAAAAACGACCAAAGCGGCGCAGTTGGTGCCACCGCCGGTGTCGTTAAACCGGTTCGTTTGGACGATGCTCCGCTGGTGTCGTTAAACCGGGTCTCTTGGTCGATGCTCCGTGACGGTGGCAGCAGCATCCTTCCGTCACCTGCACCCTGGACTCGCGCTAAGACGCGTGTTTTTCTGAGCATCAGACGGGCGGGGAGGTTCCTCCGACATAAAGACCTCGCTGTTTGGTAACCCGCTTGCTCTCTGGTTGCTTAATTCGGCCAAACTTGCCCTGAAAGGAGACGATCTTCGTTACCACGTTTGAGGTTCCTTTCCTTTTCAAGGGAAGAAAATGCAAAAATGGTTAAAATTATGAATGATCAGTCGGGACACGCCAACGTTGTGCTCCCGAGTTATTCAAAATGGCCAGTCAGGTTTTGGGGCTATTTTTACTGGCTAGGCAAATACTTGTTAATATGTGCACATCATATGTATTTATATAAATCGCAGTATCTTCCACTTTAGATCTTGTTTTGAGGTTCCATAGCTTGAAAGCTGAAAACTGAAAAAGCCAGCTCTTATAACTCATCAGCCACTTGTGACCAGCTAGCATGAGTGTGTGTGTGTGTGTGTGTGTGTGTGGAAGGCTCTAGTCTGGAGGTGTGATTACGCCCTTTTTTTTTTTAGGAGTCCCTCCGGAAGATCGTCACTACGTTGGCGCTCAAGAACGAGGAGATCCAGAATTTCATCTGCTGCTTGAAACAGAGTCTGCAGAACCTGGAGGTACGGCAGAAGACATGTTAAATTTTAGAGTACCTGCATAAATCATTTGCTTCCTGATTTTACAATTTTGAGAAATCCCGCGGTTACGGCACTCTTATACAGTGCTTTGACGTTTTCTCACCAAGTGTGTGATCGCTTTCACCCTGTAACCGTACTGCTCGGGGTATTCGTTTGGTCAACACAGGGGCCAGGGGCCAGGGGCCAGGCGTGGTCCAGATCTTCGTGTAGCCCGCAGGCTCTCAGCCCGGGTTCATGTCTTTTTCTCCACTCTCCTGTACACTCTGCTCTACGACACCTGATGATCAGCAGATAATCAGATCTTTGTATCTTCACGAGCAGGGCGACCTTGGGGTAGATGTGCTGCCCCTGGTCTAGGATCAGTGCATCATGGGGTTCTCAGCCTCAGAGCCCACACGGGCCACTACACACATCGCTTAACCTGATGCTCGTTTGGGAGCAGGGGAACAGCTATGCCACTGGGCGCCATGGCAACACAGGACTGGAGTTTGGAAATCTTGGTGTAACACACATTTTGCGTGTGTGTGTGTGTGTGCAGGCAAATTCTGTCCGTGTTCAGGAGGATCTAGAGAGTGAGTTCAGCTCGCTGCATGCTGTTTTGGAGGAGCTGAAGGACGGCATGGTGACTCGGATCAAACAGGAGAGGGCCAGCCGCACCTATGAACTCCAAGTGAGACGCCGCTGGGTCCTAGTGTCCACACGGCTAATGGATAATTGGCTCATTAGAATTAATTGCTCATTTGAATTATGTATTAGAGGATCAAAAATATAATCTCTGTGCTGTAGTATGTGTGTGTGTTTGTGTGTTTGAGAGAGAGAGGTTAGGTTTAGGTTTGAGTTGACTGGGTGGGCGTGGCTAGTGGTCAGAATTCTGCAGTGTGTGACTCCGTGCACTCCCATTTGCTGTGTTCAGAAGCAATAATTTATGCAAATTTCTGTTGCATATCTGGGGAACTTCCATATCATAGAGAAACATCACTGGTGTGCATTTATTTGTATGTGGCAGATACATCCATTCATGTGCATTAGGGACAGCTCACAGCTCCCAGACAGGGCAGGATCACTCAAGTGTGTCCCGACCTTGGCCTGGTGATGCGGCCCTAGGCCCTCAGGATCTGATTCCCCAGGGATTATCAAGGGATTACCCAGGGATTACCCAGCCTTGGGCTAATCCTGCTCACTACCCTGCATATCTGTGTGTCTTTACACAAACCCACAGGGGCCTGCAGTCATGCCGGTCCACAATTATATCGATTATTTGACTGAACGCATTTCTTTGCTTGTAAGTGTGTGTGTGTGGGGGGGGTGTACTTGTACAATTTGTGATATGCTTTAAACATTGAGTTTATTCATTAGCTGTTTGCAATAATTGGTCAGATGCCATTGTTGTATCATTTTCAGAGGTTTAGACCAATCAGTGGTGAGTTTGTTGTCTTGTCAGAATCAGCTGAGTGCATGCGCCAAAGCCCTGGAGAGCTCAGAGGAACTGCTGGAACTGGCGAATCAGACTCTCTGTTCATCTGAGACGGATGGCTTCACTCAGGTACCGCCCGTTTCCATCGCTTACACTTCCACATGCTTTGTGTGACAATGTTCTTGTTTATGTTTGAATGTCATTACGTGCTTCTGGATGCTGACCGTGGCTGTCACGTGGTGCGTTAACGGCTCGCGTAACCGGAGCTACTAACAATGCGGCCGTTGTTGCTGAGACCTGCGTGCCTCTAGCTGAGCGCGTGTGACTCGGCTTTGTTGGACCGCTGTGCTGAGTGACTCGCGGTTCCTCGCTCTCCTCATGTCTGCCTTTTTCTCTCTGCCTCTTTTCTCTTTTTCCTCTGCCTCCAGGCAGCCAAAGACATAAAGGACAGGTACAGTGCACTCTCCGAGCTGTCCGTGACGTTCCAGGGCTTTGGAATTCCAGCTCTGGAGCACCACCTCTCCGGGTTTTCCTGCTCCAGTACGGTCCAGTCCTTTTTGGGCTGGACAGGAGTGTCGGAGCAGGGAAAACCGGAAGCTGTGCAGGCCAGTGGGGTTCCAGGACCGGAAGCCCCTGATTCACAACGGAAGTCCCATAGTTCAGTCCTGAAAGACCACAGAAATGCACAGAGTGATTTGCCCACAGTTTTCATTAATTTCCCCCGGATTTGATTAATTGCATGAATTCTGTAGACTCTCTTAATTAGCTGAATGTTAAATTGAGTAACTAGAGTGGTGCAAACATCACAGCTGTGATTGGCTGGGGCTTCAAGACTGAACTGGGACCCAAAGCCAGTGACCCAGAGCAATACATCCTTACATCGTGATCTTCACCTTCCTCATCCTCATCGTCATAGCCATCTTTAGCAGCTTCGCTTTTGTCCTTGCACTAAATCTCCGTTTACTTCCTTATCTTTTTGGTTTTCCTTTTTTATGTATTTTACTGGACTGAAATCCATGTTGTGGACCATCAGAAATCTTGTCTTCATGTTCATTTCACAGTGCATGTTAGCTAAAAGAGTTATTGTATGTCTCAAATAATCCAGTGTATGTATACTCATTTATGTGTGTGTGTGTGTGTGTGTGTGTGTGCGTGTGTGTGTGTGTGCACGTGCAGTGTTACCATGGCTCCTGCCTTTCGCCTGTCTTTAAAGGCTAAGGCCAGTGACAGTATGAGTCATCTGATGGTGGATTTCACTCAAGAGCGAGAGATGCTACGGTCCATCAAATTCCTCCCGGGTCAGTCTCACACGAAACGGTCTCACACGAAACGGTCTCACTCAAAATGGTCTCACTCAAAACTGAAGCACCAGTCACCCGTCTGTGCTGGGTGTTTCCATGCCGGAGCCAAACATCCTCCACCACCACTGTTCCGAGGAAACGTTCTAAAGCTGGCATATGGTCCTAGGTTTTTCAAAAAGACAGAATTGTCGAGATAAATGAAGCAGTGAGAATAGAGTGAGAACGTTCTAGAGACTTCCCAACCAAGCACACACACCAACACAACATCTGGCTTTGTTAGGGGTAGCTGGAGAATGTTGGTGTGTGTTCTCTGGGCGTTATGGAAGAAACCCTCTGAGGTGTTTCTGTATTCTTTACAGACATTTCCTAAGACCAGCCCAGTGTTGGTGTCATTACTTACACTGAGGGCTGTGACCTCATCTGCCAGCGTTCTCGCTCTCTGGCCCTAGTTAAGCATCCCCGCCCCCTTCTCTCTCTATCTGCAGTTCCTGCCACACCTGAGATTCAGCCGTCCGAGTGTCAGGTGTGTGATAATTCAGTCTTGGTGGCGTGGTCCTTGCCGGAACCAGACTCCAAAATCGACCACTATGACCTGGAGTACCGGCGGACCAACCATGAGGGTCCGCCCCGCGCCCGGGAGGACTACCCCTGGATGGTGGTGGAGGGCATCAGAGAGACGGAGTACACACTCACAGGTAGAACAGTGCTCGTCTCGCACTGGTATCTCCACTGACTTGAAATATACACTGAGTGTACGAGACACTGGGGTGTGGCTGGGGAGCTTGGAACAGGTGAAGTCAACTGGAGGTCTTAGCTGTCGTCAAGTTTCAAACTCAAAGTAGACACGAAGCGGAGAAGTTAAGGGGTTGGGATTCCGGTTCAGGGAACGGGTCAGTATCTCTAAGAGACCTCTGCAGTAGCCGTCACAAAGTACCCGTCTTGGGACATGACCTGGACTAGTGGCCGTCCAGGCTGATTGCTAATATTGGACATGATCTATTTACAAACTGCACACACTTAACTGAAAGGACCTGCGGTTGTGTGTACTTCCGTGGTTGCAGCTGATGTCATCGGAAGCAGAGGTGGCTGAGTAAGTCCTCAGATCTCTCGACGGTACTGAAAGACGATGATAAGTGTTAAGTTTATCTCACAGTGGTGTCGTGTGCACACTGTGTGTAGGCTGCTTAGAGTTATTGGCCTGTTTTTAAACTTACTCAGGCCGGCTGCTGTTACTGGCTCTAAAGTCAGGGTTTAAGGGTAAATGGTTCACTCTGGCTGGTGCCCTGTGGAATTGTGGGACTTTGTGTGTGTTTTGTAGGCCTTCGTTTCGACACACGCTACATGACCTTTCGGGTGAAGGCATGTAACAAGGCTGTAGCGGGGGAATTCTCAGAACCAGTTACTCTGGAAACGCATGGTGAGACACTCACACACACACACACTCACACTCTCAGGTTTATGAGGCATGAAGTTATTGACAAAGTGAGAATCTGGTGAGGCAAGGTATTGTGGGACAGGGAGAAGAAACAGTGTCTGAGTTACGTACTAAACCCTCTTCAGACACTTTACAGCACAGTTTACCAACAAGCAAAAATAATTTTACTAACACAAGATGTCCTGTTTTATATTGCTGAGTGAGCTTAGTTTTCTCTCTCTCTGTCTTTCACGCGCACACACACGCGCACACACACTCACACACTCACTCACGCACGCACTCACGCACGCACTCACGCACGCACTCACGCACGCACTCACTCACGCACTCACTCACGCACTCACACACGCACTCACACACGCACTCACACACACACACTCTCTGTCTGTCTTTTTCTCTAGCTTTTGTCTTCAAGCTGGATGCAGCCTCGTCCCACCAGAACCTGAAAGTGGAAGACATGAGTGTGGAGTGGGACAGCAGCGGTGGGAAGACTGCCGCGCTCCAGGACATCCGCAAGGAAAAGACGCGGACCAGCTCCCCCATGCACTCTCCTGCCAGGTCAGCCAGCTCAGGCGCCCCCTGCTGACCCTTCACAGTCATCCTGAAGCCCTGCCAGGATGCAGCTACATCAGAGCAGCAATAATATTAACGTAACCAAGAGAAGAGGAATCAAATTTAGATGTCTTTCCTAAACATTTCTTACAATGTCATCACTCTGCCTGTTCTACTGAAGTTAAGTGTTGTTTTGTATCAGATGTTCTGTAGGGTAACGTTCTCAGTGGGTCATGTTTTCCCAGAAAGGGTTGTGGTACACAGACTTAAACGATGATGTCTTGAAATGCTCGTCCTGGTTTTAAGATTGTAATGCTCATAATGACGCTGCTCTTTTTTGCTAGCCTGTGTACACTGCTGTTGTGTGTGTATCTGCACCATTACTACACCTCTGCTCTGGCATCTGAGGTTGTGTGTCTCTGTCTCCAGGACGGCTGTAATGTCTCCTAAGAGAGCGCCATCAGCCCGGGTGGGACGTGACCGCTTCACGGCAGAGTCCTACACCGTGTTGGGTGAGCCCGTCATCAGAGGAACTCCACACACACACACACACACACACATACACATACACATACACATACACACACACACACACACAAACACTCTCCAGAACATTCTAGAAAACGAACTCTGAAATATAGAACTTCAACACTGGAGTGTGTCTGTCTACTGGCGTACATGTATGTGCCGTGTGTTTGTGTGAGCATGTGCGTATATGCATGCGTGCATGTATACGTGTGAGTGTGTGTATGCGTCTATGTTTTTGTGTGAGCATGTGTGTCTGTGTTTGTATGTATGTATGAGCGTGTGGGTATGTATGTTTTTGTGCAAGCATGTCTGACTCGGTGTGTGTGTGTGCTTGTATAACGCTTCCAGTGAATCTCTTCCCCGGTCAGTCCTTGTCTGCACTGTGTGTGTGTGTGTGTGGTTGTCTGCCCATCACTCCCTCTCTGCCTTCCCAGGTGACACCATGATAGACGCGGGCCAGCACTACTGGGAGGTCCGTTTCGATAAGGACAGCAAGACGTTTGCTGTGGGCGTGGCCCTGCGCTCCCTGGGCCGATTTGACCAGCTGGGCAAGACCAGCACATCCTGGTGCGTCCACCTCAACAACTGGCTGCAGCAGAGCCTGACGGCCAAGCACAACAACCGGGCGCGCATGCTGGACTGCGCCGTGCCTGACCGCATCGGCGTCTACTGCAACTACGAGGAGGGTGAGGCTTCCGCTTCCAACCCTGCCCACTCTTCTGTTTGCCCTTTGAACTTTGTGACGGCTGACGCACGGAGCTTAGCGCGGGTGGTGTAGTCAAAGGGGTACTAGGGCGGGAATCCACCGCGTTCGTCAGCCATAACCGCTGTGCTGGACTGTGTTGCCCAGACGGAGGTCTTGTCTGTGTTTTCTCAGGCACTTTGTGTTTCTACAATGCCCGAAGCAAAGCGCTCATGCACACGTTCCGGACCAAGTTCCAGCAGCCGGTTATACCAGCGTTTATGGTGAGAGGCAGCAGGATGTGTAGGTGTCTGGCATCTTATAGCTCATATAGAGAACAAAGGAATGCAAACTATAGATTTTTCTAGCTTGCCTTTTGTTGCCCGCTGTAGGTGTGGAACGGGAGTTTTTCGGTGCAGACGGGACTTCAGGTGCCCAGCGTCGTGCAGTGTGGACAGAAGAGGAACAGCAACACCAGCAGCTCCAACGCTAGCCTCACCTAGACCTCCATCCACCCCACCCACGCCATAGAGGTGTAGCCCGTGACCCTCTGTGGCCAGACCAGAACTGGATCCGCTCATCTCCACCTCCATCCTCGAGACAGAGAGCTATGGCACCTTCCTGGCCTCCTTCCCCTCTGCTTCCTGTGCCTTTAGCGTTCTGACTAGCCATGGACACACGCGCCTCATAATCAGCATAGCGGATGTTGTTTTAAGTTGCGTAGTCGAGTCGCTCTCATTACCAAAGCTTAACGTCACCAAACATTCTCTTCCAAGGCTGAGCTTTTTCTTTCTTTCACTCCAGCTTACAATAAAGTGGAATTATTGAAGTTCGTCGCTAGCATGTGCTGATTTTCGCGCACCTGATAAAAGTGTTAGCTGTAGCAGTGTGTGTGTGTGTGTCGGGGCGGGGAACAGGTGATGTACGTTTCCAATGCACCCTCTCCTGTAAGCAGAGCTCCTTTCCGTACTCCTCTGCAGGTCATTATGGGATGTCTTCTTCATTCAATTGGCGTGGCGCTATGGTTGGCTGTCCTGCTCAGAAGATGGTGAGGTGTTAAGGACCCACAACACACCAGCCTTTAGACTCCTGACACGAGTCACACCGCAGTGTGTCCATATTCCCCTGTACACAATAAATCACTTGAACTTTCTCTTCGCTGTTCAGTTCATACTGATTAAAAACACCAATACCTAAATCATTTTGATTGGTTTATTGGGTTTTTCTTTAAACCACAAACTTCTCATTAGGGTTTTCCACTTTTTGGCTGGGTGTGTGAGAGAACACACAGTCCTGAACAGCAACTCACTGCCCTGCCCTGCAGGACATCAGGATATTCTGATTGGCCCTCAGTTGTGAAAGATTAACATGATTCACTGAACAAGTAGTAATAAGTTAATATTCACTGTAAAAGACAATATTGTCCAAAATCAGATCAAACCAAAACCAAGAATGAATTTAAATTATTCAATATGACTATATATAATTCAATAATTCTATACAGAGAAACTGTGATTCAGTGTTGGACAGACACAGACAATAGTGTGACATGGAGTCACGCCACCTTGGTGATATTTACTAATTTACAGAGTAATTGTTATAATAAATTCTTACAGATGTCTGCAGTCTAGCCAGCTGGACAGCACGCGCACACACACACACACACACACACACACACACACACACACACACACACACACACACACTTCCCAACATGCCCAGTTTCAGCTTTACACAGGTCACTTATGGGCAGTGTGACAAGAAACAGCTCGTCATGTCCCACCATGTCCTTCATGACTTTTTCAAAATAATTCCTTCATTGTTTTTTTTCCTCAGACGAGGCAAGGTCAGCTGGCTGAGGTGGGGTCATAGGTCAGCTGGTCAGCTGGTCACTCATGTATCTCTTCTGCACTTCTACTTTTAGCTCTTTAGCCAAATCTGCAAAAGATTGAAAAAATAAAAGTTTAAAAGCAAACACGACCGTGTGGTCTTTGGTTTCTAGGAGCTGTGGAACCATGCAGATGGTTTGTTTATCTGATGAGGGGTTTTTCATCAAATCTAATTCAGCTGTAGACTATAAAGGATCAACACCTTTGAAAAATATTCACTGGGAAAACTTTTCTTTTTTTTTTTGGAGTCTGGAATATCTTGGACTAACTGTACTGCCAGGGCTCAAAGGTTCCTCTCTACAAATCTTCCTCCATTTAGCAAGAACTCATTCTGTGGAGTAAGAAACACAGAGCACAGCATTCCATGCTCTGGGCCAACATGCACACTTGAGCATGCTGAACTCACTAAACACACTGAACACAATGAAGTCAAAAACACAATGAACTCACTGAACACAGTGAATAAACAGACTCAAGTGTTACAAATGCTTTAATGTTTAACTGAGCGCTGAGCTGTACTAATGGTGATGTAACCGAGCGCTGTGCTGGACTAACAGTCGTGTAACCGAGCACTGTGCTGGACTAACGGATGTGTGACTAAGCACTTACCCTGCGGAAGGAGTTCTGAAGCAGATTGAAGAGTGCGTAATTTCAGTCTGGGTCCCAGAGTCTCTGGGGAACTGTGCGAGTTGACTGGTGGTTTTTGTTGAGTGGGTGGAAGTAGAGGTACCTTCTTCCCCTCTGCAGCACAGAAACGCACGTTATGATGTCATCAGCATACGATGTTTTAATTCACCATATTTTCTTATCAACAGTTTACGTCCAGTTCTTCAGTGAGTGCACAAGGGAATATTTATTCCTTAAAACTGAACAACAACAGTATAGGTATGAACACAAGCCTCCACATCACTTCAACACACACAGCTGTTAATCACCACCAAGGGCGTCAGAGAGAAGGTATGGTTTAGCGTTTAGGGAAGTTCACTGCTACATGTACCTACACAACGCTCCTAAACACGAGGCACTGACCTGTGCTTATCTGCAGCCAAAGAGCTCAGATGGACCAACAGTTGCACTGTCGGCACAGACGAGTGACCTTACCACACCGTGTCATCTGAGACTTTACTCTACTTCCCTTCTTATTTGGTTTAATCTTCAATTAATCGTTTTGTATTTAAACATGTACACATTTCACCGCTATAGATACAGAGGACTGTAGTGGTGCACTGCAGTGAATAAATGAGTTCAATCACACCAAAAGTAAATATTTGCGCCGATTTATAACCCTGGAGTGTAAAGGCCCTGATTTATAACCCTGGGTGGAGATCAGGTCAGATCGTACACACACTGCTGTCCCCGACAGCACCTGCCAGCCAGTACAGAGACCCACACCTGCTCCTTACCTGTCGTGCGAGGAGGCACCAGGGGGATGGCGACTTTTTCTTCATCTGGAACACACACAGTTCCACAGCATGTCAAACATACACCGTGCTGCAAGGAGCAAAGCGCTCGCAGAAGACCAAAGAGTTGGCCAATCCCCGGGACTCACCGGAGGGGTTCAGATAGATGTTGTCGTGTGGATCCCGATATGGCCCAGGCTGGGAGGGAGACACTGTAGTTCTCGGAGCTGAAGAGGGAAAACCAACATCTCAACCAGCCTGTTCGCGCGTGTGTGTGTGTGTGCGCGCGTGAGTGTGTGTGTGTGCGCGAGTGAGTCTGTGAGTGTGTGTGTGTGCGCAAGTCTGTGTGTGTGTGTGTGTGCGCGACTGTGTGTGGTGGGGGTACCTGGTTTAGGTGCCACTACTGGGGAATGAGTTTCAGGGCCTCTGTGTGCATGCTCCAAGCTCTTCTCCCCACTTTCTGCATTGTCCTTAATGAATGCTGAGACACAACACACAACACACTACTGAGCACGCTCCCAGCCGCATCACAGCCGCGCTCTACTGAGCACGCTCACAGCCGCGCTCTACTGAGCACGCTCACAGCCGCATCACGGCCGCGCTCTACTGAGCACACTCACAGCCGCATCACAGAGTTACAGTAGAATTTTTAAACAGGTATTTCATGATAGAAAGCAACTTTTCACAATTCGTATCATAGCCAAATGATGGGAACTGAAACAAGGTGTAACTTTAGAGAACTAATTCTGTGAAACGTGAACAGTCCTGAACAGGAAGTATGATGGTTTTAACCCAAAACCAGAAGCCTAATGTAAACAGATTTAAATAAACTCAGTTACCTTGGAAGAAGACTGAATTTAAATGAAATGACACACTATACATCAAAAATGTTTGTCTTCTGTCTGTCTCCTTACTTTAGCTCATCAAGTTTTAGCTATTTACTGTTCAACTGGTCTTTCTTTTTATTCTTAATGCATTTTGATCTCTTGAAAGTACTAAATAAACTCTATATAAATTAAAGTAATCCCCCCCCACACACACACACACGTGGGTTAGCACCCAAGTGAAGAGAACACTATGGACATTCACTTCCCACCTGGTGTAGGAAACTTGTTTCACAGCTATCACATACTGACTGGAAGCTGCAGCACTGTAACCATGACAAACACGGCTGTCTTGTTAAAGTAAACATATACCAGCGTTTGGAGACATTTTTAATCAATTTTACTCATGTGGAGAACACATTCAGAGGTTGACGTTAGGAATGTATCTGATGTGTTTTATATAAAACCGACACGTTACACTAATCTGTGGCCTAAACGTTTGTTAGTTATAAGAATTAAAAGGGAACCTTAAAGTCAATCTAGAGCAAGGGAAACACTCAGACTATAGCAGGGGAAACTCAGACTCAGACTCTTCATCACCCCACCTCCCACGTGGGTGCCACCCCCTCATTATGTATGCGGGTCTTACTGATGCTTTCTTCATAAGCCTGCTCCAGAACCAGGGGCTTCAGGGCTCCGCACGTCTTCTGCACCAAACAGCTTATAACATCATGCAGAGTCTCACACGGAATCTGAAGCACACGGGCAGATCCCACTGGATGTTACACATTTTTATACACATATGCTAAAGTTTAGGACACTTTGGTACAGACCTGCCGTGATTATATGCGATCGCAGCAAACTGTAATTGTATGGAACTGTATGACAATGTCAGATTGTGTGGGGTAGCTTGTGACGGATTTGACTACTTGCGTGTAACTGTGTGTTATACTCACTGGGTCCTCAACAGCAATAGCAAAACCTCCCTCATGCTGTCGTGACACCCGGTAGTGTCTGAACACAGGACTGCTGAGCAGAGAGAGACAGTGAGAGAGAGATAACTAGTGAAACCAGATTCTTTTCATAGCTTTTGGCAACATTTCTGTGGAGTCTTCCCACAAGTCATCTCAGACACACACCTACAGCTATTCTGAGACGAGCGCCAAAACAATCATGCGACGTCTCCAAATATGTGAACATATGCTTGGAGCCGAGCATTTCTGAGAATGAGAGTGAGTGTGTGGGTTTACATATGCAGTTAGGAATGCATGTGTGTGTGTGTGTGTTACCCGTTGAAGTCTTGGCGTGTGGAGACAGCCAGAGAGAAGCCGTCCCGCCCTTGCCGGAGCAGCAGGTTGCCTTTGTCCTGGTTCCTGTCTAGAAGAACCTCGGCCTCGGCCCGAGATATCTGATAGTAACAACTGCAGAAAGAAGCAGTTGTGTGAGCACAGGAACGCACCATCATAGCAACGTGCGCCCTAATGGGCCTTTATGAAACTGGACATGAAAGACAAGCTACCATTAAAAGGATAATCACTTTAAACCTAATATTAACTGTAGTGAGTCTCCTAAAAGACAATAGGGACAGAAGTCTTAACTCACGCTGGCATTTCAGCCAATATATCTGTGTAGATCGGGGAGACGGGTGCAGCTGTGGCTCTGGTAGGAGATGCAAGCCTCTCCCTGTGGCCCCCAACCGTGCGTCTTTTCTTCTCCTGCTCCACCACCTCCTTCAGCAGGTGAAGCTGGCCAGGCAGCAGGTTGAAGGAACTAGGCAGTGCCAGCTGTGAGACAAAGACATCAGACACTCAGCTTAGTCTGCACACAACCTGAAACCAAGAACTCTGGGAAACCTGAAGAATTATTGGATGTTTTTACTCTAAAGGTTCTCTCCAAGCCTAGCCCTAACCCTAAGCACACACAGGATGTGTGTACACACAGTACACGAGCGACACGCATCCAGGAGAGGAAACAAGAGGACAGATCCACACCACCCCAATGACTAAGCAACCACACGGGTGTCTGAACTCAGCTGAGAGAATATCTGATTTCCTGCGTGGTGTGAGGACCGGCTGAGAGAGGCTTGCTGACCTTTGACACGCAGTAGATGTACCCTTTCCATAGTTCACGTGCCTCGAGGCTCGGAGCCTGGGGATGAGGGGAAGAGTCACATGATGCAATCGCACAACCTCTCATGACCTCATCACCACTTCTCATCATCGTGTCTTAGAACGACACTGTAATAACTATAATAATATACTATAATAATTCTGGCATAAGGTATTAACTGTGTATAAACAAAAAATGTAAAAACAATGACTGAATGACTGGCAGTGTATTCTGTAAAATGAGAACCCTCACAGTCAGTTGGACATTTCCATCTTTTAAAAACAGTTGGAATTTTGCCGCTTCCAGGTTACGGTCATAGGTGGGGTCATCGGAAAGAGAGATACCCTCATCCAGTTCCAGCTTCTCCACATACTGCTCGCGGGCACACACACACACACACACACATGCTCAAAATTAAAGGAAATTAGTGTGCAAGGATATAAAAAGCTCGCAGAACAAAAACATGAATACCAAACACCAAATTCACCCAACACGCCTGTTTACCATAAGTAAACTCACATTGTCTTTACTGCTGTGAAAGAAGAACAACGCATTTCCGCATAAGGCCGTCCAAAGCTTGTGAGATGTCTGCAGAACAAAGAAAACGCACATCAACAATCAAACTACATCATTTACACAACAGGACCGGTGGGGGTTCAGACAGATAAGACAGATAAGACAGCCTTATATGGTATGTTATTAAAATATTAAAAAATAGCATTAGCATAGAATAGAATAATAAATGTAAAAGTCCCTCATGTCTGTAATTCTACCTCGAGCTGTAGAAACCTCAAACATGGTCTACATGCGGACATTACTTAAGTTTAACTGTCATATCCTTCTGAAAAGAAACGACTGAAATGGAAATGCGCAGCAGAAAGATGGGTTTTAGGAATTTTAAGGATAAGGAATGACAGGCTCTGGGTTTCAGCCTGAAACGATATGATTTTCACACCAGGAAAAATTTGAGAAGTTTGAGAAAAAAAATCTCCAGAAAGCAAAACGATGCAATCAGCAGACGTAGAGTTCTATTTCAGACTAACACAGCAGACAAAACAGTCAGACTGTAGCCTAACACAACATATCCAGAATCAGATTTCATCCAAACCCACTTCACGGAGTCAAATTTCATCCTAAATGTGTATGATACAATATGAATTAACACCTCCAAACATAAACCTAATTACTAAACCCAGAATTTAAAACTGTACATTAAAGTAAACGTCAATTCTATTCAGTGGTATTCTATTGAGTGGTGGCTCAGTTGTTAAGGTACTTGACTTATAATCAGAAGGTTCCTGGTTCAAGTTGCCACTGTTGGACCCCTGAGCAAAACCCTTCATCCTCAATTACTCAAGTTGTACTCAGTCAGAATTGTAAGTTGCTTTGGATAAAAGCATCAGCTAAATGCTGTAAATGTATTCAGTTCTATACTATTCCTGTAGTGGGTAGGAACACCATCTCTACTGGGGGGGCCTGGGCTTAGATCCCCTCCTGCTCTGTGATATACCAGTAAGTCTGTGGGCAAGACTCCTAACACTACACTCGCCCTCCTCTGTAACATAACGGAAAGTTGTAAGTTGATCTGGATAAGAGTGTCTGCCAAATTCATTACATGTAAATGTTATTACAGCCTAAGACTCTTAAACACTTATGGGTATGGAAAGTGGCACATTTGCATGTGTGAGCAGACAAACCAGTTCTTGTTGACATGTCTACTATTACTGGAAACCACAGTTCAAAGCAGCCTTCCCAAATTGTTCCAAACACCACCCCATACCTGTGCCACCTGTGAGTGATCTCCTCAACTTCCTTATGAGCAATTATTTTCAGTAATTGTTAACCATTACCGGAGCTGGTATTCACAGGCTGCACCTTCTTTGTGTACTTTGTGCCTTGGGAAATGCAATGACCCACTGAAGGAAGTTTGTGATTCCTGGAGCACACTTATGGCCTACCGGAACTGTTTCTCAATAGTCCAGTGTATTATGGCCTACCGGAACTGTTTCTCAATAGTCCAGTGTATTATGGCCTACTGGAACTGTGTTTCTCAATAGTCCAGTGAAGAGCTTTTGCTCCCTAAAAACCAACACAGAGAGACTGAAGAGGAGCTTCTTCCCACAGGCCATTCGGACCCTGAATCAGGGCAAGTGATGAACTGTGGGGACTCTGTGCATGATGTCCACTATAACATCATAAAAACTGTAAAAACTGGAAATTGTACAAAAAACTGGAAATTGTGCATTTTGGGGGGGGCGGGGGGGGGGGGGTAGGTGGGGGGCTGTACCCAGGTGGGGTTGTGAGGAGCTCTGTCCCCCAATTAAAAAAAACAAAAAACAAAACAAAACCGACCACCACCATTATAAAATTGTCCCAACCTTTGATTAGTGTTGTTATATCACATAAGACATCTGTTACTGATATTTTAATGTTAATCATAAATAAATGTTTGTAAATATAAATATATATAAAATGTAAAATGTTAACCATATTAACCACTTATACGCTCCCTCATATTCCTGTTTGGTTCAGCATACGCAGCCGCCGTAGGGTGTGAGATACAGCCTTTAAACCCCAGCCTCCAGGTGAAGTCCACCAACACCCCGTTTATTTCCATACTCGGCCATGGCAGCAGGCTTGCATGTCAACATATGAAAGCGTCTCAGATGTGTTCAGTGCACTAGTGAGTGTATGTGCGTATAAAGTCCACTGCTGTCCTGTACGTATGAACGGGACCTTTTCTACGAGCGTTTCTACTGACGCTGCTGCAGCACAGATTACTCGTACGCACCATAACGGCTCCAAAACGGCTTTAAGTGCAACCCAAACGGGGTTTTTTTTCAGATTCAAAACGGCATATTCAACATTTAAATCATGTTTCATAATAAATAAAAAAAGAATTACTGAAATAAAAGAGGTTGCTAGGACGTCCCATATGTAAATTTATGTTTTATGTTTTTCCTGATAGAAATGTTGACTCAGGGCAAAGGTGAAAATAAGATGTGGTTCACATAAATGTCAAAATTGAATTAAACATACATAATGTAGTTCAAATGAAATAACTACAGAGATGGTGCTTTAGTTGTAGACCGAGCGAATTCTTAAACCGCAGCACAGGGATTAAGAGTAATAACTTACTTTCTCCGTTATCGAGCGCTTTTGCAGGTAGCCCTCGTGATAGCACGTTGGCAGCTGCGCTTTCAGCCGCCCCGCCGCCATACGGGACACGCGCGAAGGTCCGGGACGTGCCTGGGATGCAACTTCACCGGCAGCTCTCATGAAAGTCGATCGAAGGACATGAAGACTACAGCTCTCTGTGCTCGCCGACGGGTCCGTAGAGCGCAAATCCGCGTCGACGGTCCCTAGAAATCCCGTTCAAAGAACCGTAAGCAGGTGACTTGAACACAACGTTGCCGCTTTGGCGTTTTTAAGCCAGGCGCGAGGGGTGGGGGTGTCCAGCACCGAGGGCTCCGCCCCTCTACCTCGAGGCTGGGGATTTTCGCGTCAATGGATTTGATTCAACACATAGATAATAAGAAGAAAAAGGAGAAAAACATACCTTTATATATTTATTTATCCATATAATATTTTCTACGTACTAAACGTCAAAGAGCCTGCCATAAAAAACTAGTTCATTCTTGAAATAAAATAAATAAAACTGAGAAATAAAAGCTTGACATATTACCGGATTAGATAAGATAAAGCAGGAAAAGCACATACACAAAAAATAAAAGGGTGAAAGTTCGTCTTAAATTAAGGTCTTAGTAAAGTGTCGCAGTAGTAATAGTGCCGCGTAGCGCACTTTTGTCGCCACCTACTGGATGAATACGGTCAAAGCCCAGCGAGCATGCACCGCAAGTCCCGTCATTACCGTAACACCTCTAGTATGCGGGTAACCCGGCACACTGCTCACTGGGCCGCCGGAAACTAGATATAAAACTGTGACAACGTAAATGCACAAAGCAATACAACATGCTTACTGTGAGTGTTTAGATCACGGGAGTGTGATCTACAGCGCTGGCGAAAACGGCGCTCGTGGTTGCGAAGCAATCCCCCGGAACGCCCCGGGGAGAGCGCGAGCAAGACGGGCAGCGCGAGAAAGGGGAGGGCAGTGCACGTTAAAGCAGCACCACACAAGGAGGAAACATTGCAGACACACGCCTGCGTTTATGCGCTAAATAACAGCCCGCTGGTTCAGCCCAGGCTTCTCACCAAAGACAAACATCCAAGCAAACTGCTGCTAAGCTGCGGTGCCGCGGGCCACAGTGGTCGGGAAGAGCAGCCCAGTCCCGGAGCGCTGGAGCCAAACCGCCGTCCGGCGACTGGCGAAATGGGTGAGAATAAAGGGAAGCGCGATTAATAACCGGGGGGATTAATCATTACTAGGCCGCGCGACCAGCGGCGGCCAGAACAAAGATCAACGCTGTAGCATCCTTCATCTCACACAAACCCTCCACCGGGGTTGAGAGATCCTCTCCGAAGAGCCCGGCAGGTCCGGTACAGAGATGAATTATTTTACACGTGATAAAAGTTAGCCGTTCAAAACATAGACGGTTTTAGACGATCGTGATCATCGCAGCCAAGTGTCTCGGTAAGAGAGACCAATAAGATGACACATATTTGGGAACAAATGTCCTTTGCATCCACGCAGTCTGCTCGCTTTTTAAAAAACATGACAGTTGCATAACCTACACAGCTGCTTCTGGGATGGCACCCATTGACAATTCGCATATTCACATTTGTGAGTTTTTCCTGTTCAGTCAGTCGTAATACTCGGGCGGTTTTAAACAACAGTTTATAGCACGATGACTCTTCCTCACTTTATCTCAAAGACTTAATGTAATGTACTCCATTCATCCTAGTTAAGGATTGAGGACTATATAGTGTGTGTGTGTGTGTGCGTATTCCCTCAGGTTCAGAGCCACCGTTGTCCCCTCAGGTCGTGGAGGAGGGGGGTGAGGAGGAAGAGGAGGAATTGAGCGGGGCCGAGGAAGGCGAGCTGAGGGTGTCGGCGGGGAGGGGCTCCGTCCTCACACGCAGGGGCATCACACTCAGGGTTCTGCTAAAAGACGGCCTCGTGGAGTCTGGGGACGGAGTGCTGTCCATACACTACCTGGTACTGTGCCTTCACAACCACCACACTGGATGTTCCTCTGAGACGCCTAGCTGTGTCAACACCTCATGATGTTGAACGGGGACACTTGGGGCTGCTCTTTGGGTTGGGGGCAGGTTGGGCTTTGTTTTGGCGTCATTAGGGGACACTGCTTGTCTCTTGTTGGATTCAGTACAGGGTTTTAGGTTGTTTACATTTTCAGCATTTAGTACACACACACACACACACATACATTTGTCACTGTGACAGCATCTGGTGTTGGTAGTACCTTGTTCTACCTGCTCGACCAGTTGAGCTACATGACCTGTTTGGGCCTGGGGCTATTTAGAGATATAAATAATGAAAGATGAATGTAAGAATATTTTGTCTGTTTGTCTGCCCTGGATGAGACGTGTTAAGAGGGTGTGTACAGCAGTCTGGAGGGGGAGGCTGGTAAGGTAGTGTAGGCTGAGCCCTGATGGAGGTGGGCGGGGGGTCCAGTTACTCCAGCCTCTTTGTAAATGCTGCTGTTCAGGTTTTAAGTGTCTCCTTCTAAATTTTGTGAAATGAGTCTGATTCCCTGCCATGCTGTCACACTGTCGGTCCTCATCTCTCTCTCTCTCTCTCTCTCTCTCTCTCTCTCTCTCTCTCTCTCTCTCTCTCTCTCTCTCTCTCTCTCTCTCTCTCTCTCTCTCTCTCTCTCTCTCCCTCCCTCCCTCCCTCCCTCCCTCCCTCCCTCCCTCCAGGGGAAGAATTTTGTGGGCGACCTGCTGACAGACGGGAAGATCCGCTGGGTGGAGACGGGTCAGATCTTCAACTCTCCGAGCGCCTGGGCCACACACTGCAAGCGTCTGGTCAACCCGGCCAAGAAGTCCGGCTGTGGCTGGGCGTCGGTACGCTACCGTGGACAGAAGCTGGCCCAGTACAAAACCAGCTGGCTACGCAAGTACCAGCCCAGCGCTGATGTGGTGAGAGCAGCAAAACCAGTACAAGAACATTGGTACCGATACCAAACCAGTGGAAGAATAGAACACACATCATCAGTACTAAAAGATTAAAAGATAACATCACTACTGCCACTACTAAATCAGTAAGAAAATGTATCAGTACTAAACCAGTAAAATTATAAATGCATCAGCAGATAAACACAAACATCAGTTACTGACATTGTCCCAGAACTTTCCCTCTGAGCTCATTCTTAATTTTGAGGTTCATAACATATTATAAGGGGTTATAACATATTAAAATAATATTACCAGGAATCATCAGAGCTATAGTGAACTGATAATAACGAACTGATATGAATCCTTCAGCAAAAAATGTCTGAAATAACATCCCACCTCTGCCTCTCTGCTGTACCATTTCATAAAAACTCTGTGAAACGGAAGCAAACACACACAGCCAGAGGACGACCGTAATAACACACACTGATACCCTCGCCCACACCACTGTGGAATAATGCTGTGTTCAAGCTAATGACCATTCCTGAAAACATTTAAAAGTGTTCAGTCATGGCTGATCACTTCTTTCAGAGCCTGGCCAGTGAGGGAGAGGATGATGAAATGGCAGAAGACGAAGAGGAGGATGCGAAGGCTGCCTTCCCAGCCGAGGAAAAAAACCGGAAGTCCAAACCAGAATCCCATGGTAGGCGACAGTTGACACGTTTTAAATAAAGTACACGCGTGTACTTTACATTTGATACAAGCATGTGATAAAATGCTTCCTAAAGTTATATGTCCATTTTCCCTTGCAGACGCAGTCTAAACCTAAACTCAGATTAAAACGATCTTCCAACTGGAATTTAGTTCAAGACGCGTTCTAATCCAGGTCTGGGAAACCAGCCCATAATATTTCACAATGCTATAAAATACAGCCTGAAATAGCAGTAACTGTTCCCACATGTCCTCATGGCTGGATGTAAATGCCGCTTGCGTTTACAGTCATTCTTTCTACCCATCCATGAAACGGGCTTTCTCTGACGAAAGCCCTCTTCTTCGGGGAGTCCTGGGGTGGCGTTTGTGGGGCTGGTGTCACTGTGCTGGTCACATCTGCCCTGGGAAATTGGGTGTTCATTCACCGGTTTTGCTCTATAAAGCCTAGATGTTTGGGAGATGCTCCAGGAGGCCTGGTTTGTGTGCGCGTGACTCAGGTGTGTGACTGCCAGGAGGAGGCTGAATTCTTCTGTGCGTTGCAGACGTCAGCGTGGTGCAGAGGAGAGGAGACAGAGAGAGGGTCCCTGTCAGATACTGCTCGCTGGGGACCAGAGACGTCGCCAGGTAACGGCCAGAATGAGAAGGTGTCATAGTTCACCAGGGTAATCTATACTGGTAACATATCGCTCTGCAGTGAAGCCTTGCGCTGGAAGACTTTGTTTTCTCAAGCTCGCTGTGAAAAAACTGCCATCATAAGTGTGATTTACAGTTAACAAGCACAGAGAGCTACTTGGAACAGCCAGGCTACTGTACAGTACATCTATAAAAACTACCCCGATATTTACTGCGCACAGCAGTCTCTGGGAAAGTCATGCTTGTTTGGTTGTGTTTAAATCATTGACTGGTTCACATTTCAGTTTTGAGCAAGTTGGGTGGGGGGAGGTTTGAGAAGCTTAATGATAAGTTGGTTAGCTGAAATCTAGTGATGTCTAGCTATTTGGCTGAAGGTTAGCGACGTTTAGCCGGTTGGCTGACTGCCAGTCTCTCTCCTCAGAGACCCCCACACCCTCGTGGAGCTGTCGGCCTTCTCAGCCATCAACCGCTTCCAGCCGTTCAATGTCGCCGTGTCCAGCAACGTCCTGCTGTTAATGGTAAACTCCAACACGCCCTGCTGCTGGTGAAACCACTCACTGTCAGAGAGCGAAGAGTCACTTGTAAATAACATGCAACTAATGTTTACTTTTGATTTATGGTGGCTGTATTTTTTAAGACCTTTTGTTTAGATGGCAGTTTAGCTCATGTTAAACAGGAAGATTATGCTTCATCATTCCTCACATCATGTTTTTTTTTTTTTTTTTTTTTTTTGTAACCGCCATGAGCCGAAACCTTTTTTTTTTTTTTTTGAATGTCAAAAACAGAAAGAACGAGACAAAGAACACAAATCTAAGAGGCACCTTGGTCTTCCTTTCCAGGACTTCCACTGTCACCTGACCACGAGCGAGGTTGTGGGTTATCTCGGAGGCCGATGGGACACCACCACACAACGTAGGTGACGCCTCTCGCTGAAGTTCTCCCACAACCTGTCCAAGCTGTCCATTTTGACTTAACTCCTTGTTGTCTCGTGATGTCATCACCCCCAGTGCTGACAGTTTTGCGGGCCTTCCCCTGCCGCACACGCCTAGGTGACAGGGACGCTGCACCTGCTGTGGAGGAGGAGGTTAGTTACCACGTCACACCTGGTCAGCTGTACCGCGGCTGCACACCAGGGGGTGCTGTCACAGAGGGCCGTTCACCTGCCTGCTCAGTTCCAGGCCAGATACAGCACACCTAGTTAATCTTACTGAGGTTTTTTTTTTTTTTTGTATTACAACCAAGTGTTTTAGATCTGAGTTGGAGGGTTTAAATTATATTTGTATGTGCGCAGTCCACTTAAGGTCGAAACACCACTCAAATAACACAATTTGTGGTAACACACAATATTCACAAAATTCACGATG
Organism: Electrophorus electricus; assembly: GCF_041902795.1. Lineage (NCBI taxonomy): Eukaryota > Metazoa > Chordata > Actinopteri > Gymnotiformes > Gymnotidae > Electrophorus > Electrophorus electricus. Next base: position 13,169,850 of record NC_137521.1, read on the forward strand.
ACTAAAACGACAAACATATGTCTCTGTAGATCTGCCAAAATCTGTTCATGCGAGGGCTGTCATTGGTCGGCTGGTATCACAGTCATCCTCGAGGCCCCGCCCTCCCTTCTCTCCAAGACATCGATTCGCAGATGGACCACCAGCTCCGCCTACAGGGCAGCAGCAACGGCTTTCAGCCGTGTCTGGGGATCATCTGTGGTGAGACTGGCTTGCAGCACAAACACACAAAGGGCAGGCGCGTCTTATGTAAGACGAGTTAAAACAGCTGAACTTCACAGTAGGCGCACAACCCCGAAAAAAAGCTAAACATTTATTTAGCAAATCTGTGTACCCTAACAGGGTTTTTTTAGGCATGTTGTCAGTTACTGTGGATAAAATTTCATTAATTAGTGCATCTAAATTCAGTATAAAGATTTTATAATTTTTTTTAAAAAACAGGACCATATTACCATGGCAACCAGGGTGTGGCATCAACAATCACTCCATTCTGGGTGGTTCCTCCTCCAGAGGTGAGTGTACTCTGTTAGTCTCAGAATTACAGACGACAAACCTCCGTGGGACAAAATTGCTCACGACACGTGGCGTTTCCACTTTGCCTTGCTTGTGTTTGCGATGGCGTGGAGAGTAGCTCAGCGTGGCTTTGTGGAATGATCTCACCCCCCCAGCAAAGGCCTAATGACTACGGTATCCCCGTGGCTGTGGAGGTGACGTACGTGCAGGACAACTTCCTCACCACAGACGTCCTGAACGAGATGGTATGAAAACAAACGACTCATAATACTGCCACTTTAGGACCAGTTTGTGTTTGTTTGTTTTAACAACATATCCAAGGTATTTCTGTGAATGCAGTCACACATGGTGAGCTGAGTGATTTGTTGTGTAAAGGTGCAGGTTGCACAGACACTACGGTCCTTCAACCTTGCTGTTTTTGGTTTTATGATGTACAAGAGTAAATACTGTGAATGCCACAATGTGTGTATGTGTGTTTGCTCGCTCTACAGATGCTGCTGGTGGAGTATTATCGAGCTGCTCCTGACCTGGTGAACTTCAGTCAGATGTGGTGTCCTGATACCTCAATACTGGATAAGATCAAGGTGCACAAACACACCCATCCCTGTGGCAGGGTGTTTAACCCTAAATGACCCCTATCTCGCTAACACTGCACAGACCCATGCTTTAAATCACACTCTTAGCAGTCTGGAATTCCGACAGCCTGCACCTGTAACGTCTGGGTGCCCTGCATATGAGTGCGAAGATCCCATACAGCTGTGCTGTATCGGAATTCTCACTCGCCAAATGTGTTCTCTTTTCCAGGCATCTTTGAGTGGCCACGCCCCCAAAGACCAGGCCTACGCCCAGATCCTAGAGCACGTATACAATCAGCTACGGAACATGCAGTGAGGAAAGTGCTCTCTCCGCACTCATGTGTCTGTGTGGAAGGGGTTCTTTTTCTCGGGGAGGGGGCTGGCGTTTCACAAAGCATGACGGCTGAAGTCTGTAGCTCTTCCTATTGGACAGCCCCGACTTTGGTTCCATCCGAGACCCCCGCCACCCGTGATCTGCTGTGTTTCGAGTCCCTTCCTGTAACACAGCCGCGTGTGCCCTCGTCGAAGGTGGAGACGAGGACCTGGACGTGTGCAAATGCCTGTTGTGTCAACCACGACTGTTCCCTCTAGACATGCATCCTGTGAACCTGTCTTCCCTTTCGTCTAGATGGCTTAGAGTAGGAAAGCGAAGGGGTTAGGAAGAAAAAAAGACTTTTAACATGCACCCCTTTTCCTTGTAGCTGGTATTTATCTGTAGTTGTGGTTTGTGGAGCTCCCAGAAGAGAAAAAAAACAAAATGACTTTAGGCTACCAAAGGCCTGCAAATATACACTGGAATCCATGAAACAATCTGTGTCTGTTTCCTTTTGATACGGGAGGAACTGTCATCTTGTAGCAGCGCTCAAAGGTGGTGCACCAGCTACAACACTGAGATGGAGTAGAATTGCTAATCCAGTTTAGCAGCTGCTAGTCTGTGTCTTCCACTGGATGTGTTATTTAATACAATTTATAGATTAAATGTCGACTAACTGATTAAATGTTTAGCAGGTTTTCCATTAAAGTGCTCGTTCTGTCTTTCATAACTGCCTCCCGGTCTCTCTAGTGATGGACCAGCAGTGGTCTTGTGCAGTTCCAGCTCCTACCTGTAAATATCTTTTGGGCTGAGGCTGGCGGAGTGCTGACATCATGCACTTCTTCTTGGGAGGTGTGAAGGTGTTTGGTCCATTGCTGGGTTTGCCTCAGCACTGCAGTGTTTGTGAAGTGAAAACACACATGTGAGGGTTCAGAGGAGCAGCTGCTTGCATACGTGACAGGATCCACCTTGCTGAGGTCACGGTGATAAGGTCCACCTGCAGCCATTCTTCACTGGCTCACTGGCTTTCTCTCACACACACGGGCTGCTACTGGGCTCATGCTCATGCGCGGTGCTCCCCCACCCAGCCCTTAACGAAGGAACATTGCTTGGTTTGTTGGCCATCGCCTACCGTGGCGTTCAGTCTGGTTCTGTTGCCGAGTCCGCCCGGCTGGTTCCGATGACAGTTCCTGCGCTTTTCCTTCCTCTCTGGTTTGCGCTGTCCTGATCTACAGACAACAGTAACAGATCCCAGATACAGCCCCCACATCTGATCAGCTGGAGGCCTTCCTCTGCTCTCTCGTGTATGAAACAGCAATGCCAGCACCGAAAAAGGCTGATGAGGACTGCAGCTCTACTGCACATATAAACCACAGAGCTGTAACGCCCACCCACTTCTCTCCACCATGGATGGACAGACCTCAAAATGTAGGCAAACAGAAGCTGAGATTCATTGTCAAACCCAAACGGATTTTTCCCCCCCCTCATTTCAAAGCCAAAATGTTGGGAGAACAGAACCAAAACAACAGCAAAGATGACAGTACCAGACTAGATGGATGTACGCCACCACACAATAACACTTTCAGAATTTTATTTTCTTAAAAGACGGGGAGAAAGCAAGTACAAATCTTTAGGAAAACAGGATATTTATGAACAGGATGCTATGGTTAGTTTTTTTTCCTTCAAGACAAACCAGTATTTTTCCAATACATTAACAAGCCATCATATAAAGCTAACATGCAAACAATTAATTAAAAAATATGTATGGTTCTTGTAGACATATAAAAATAGTATAATACTAAAGATCACCAGAATTATTTTTGTCTGTGAAAGGATTCTGGCACTCTAATGGATCGGACAGGAATGACCCTTTTTTAAAATGTAGTGTTACTGCGAAGGCACACGTACATGCACATGCTTGTGCTTCTGCACACAACTTTTGCCGAAGCCGGAAGCCCTTTGTACAACATGGAGAAGAAAAGGAAAATGAAAGAGAATGAAGGGCTCAACTTTGGTATACAGACTTCACTTCCTTACCATCTCCACAGCCCCTTCGAGCAAGTGAAGCAAAGCCCTAACCCGTGGCTAACGCCTGCACACAACCATGCAAGGACAAGGGGACACACACAGAGGCAACGTAAACAGGATGCAGAGGAAAAGGCTGACGAGGGAAAGCCAGTGAACAGACGGAGCAGGGACAGACGTGTGGATTTGTCAGTCCATCACTGCAAAGAAACAGGGCACACAGGAAGAAAGCTGTGTGTGTGTGTGTGTGTGTGTGTAAATATCTTCAGTCCTAAAGGGTTGTAGGTGATGAAAGTGGAAGAGTATCACACAGGAGACGTATCTGGAGAAGAGACTCTCCTTTGCTGTGGGGGCTGGTTGGCTGTGAAGGAACAAAAACACTCAAGTCACATGCCTTACCAGAGGCCATGTCCTCCGGGACACTGGTGGAGAGAGACGGAGCACCAGTCCTCCATGTGTGGAAACGCTTCATCCTTTTAGGATAGCGTGGGTACGGCCCCGGGCCGCAGCAGGGGAGCGGGATCATCTCATAGGTCTGTGTGAGTGCGTGCATGTGTGCCCAAGACAAAGAACAGGAAACAACAGGACACTGCCAGCAGTATCGGCTACAAAGACGGGGTTGGGGTAAGAACCGAGAACGGTGAAGGAGACAATATTGTGGCAGGAATTCGTACTGGGCCTCTAGGCTGAGTACGTCCGCTACGGTCAGTAGAGTTTTTGGTTGTTTTCTTGTAAGAGCAGGTGCAAAGACAACTGATAAAAAGGGCTGGGGAGGACACATCCTACCTTCAGTCCAAATCATCATCATCATCATCATGGATATTAATTAATATGTTATCATTAATGACCCACTGGGTTAAACTTACCAACGGAAGAAGGGGCACTAGTGTTTCATTTGAGTCGTAGTGTTCAAACATCGTAAAGACAACAATGTAAGGAAATCAACCAACTATAATCCCTCCTGTCATTTTAAGGCTTGGGGACCAAGATGCAGTAAAACGTTATACATCACTATGTTAAAACAATCAAAAGCAAATACAAATTCATGTTTTAAGGAGGGGGATTAAGGGATTAAGTATAAAGGACTGAAGCTCCTGTACATGTGTGGCTCAGGAACGCTACACACTGAGTGACTGTACACACAGCCCACAGTGCCAAGTTACAACGTCCAAAACAGAAGCTTGTTCAAATGCAGGTTCATATCCCAGCCTGACCAGCAGGGGCAGTCGGGACCAGTTCAGTCAAATTTGTTTATTTATTTATTTAAACTGCCTAGTATCAAGTGTACTGGAGTTTCCCCACACTGGGCCAGGTTTTGATCTTGGAATTGAATCCAGCCCTTAAAGACACACTAAGTAACATCATTGTGTGGCTTCATTCACTCTCTACCTCTGTTTGTGCTGCTATTTGCCCTTCTCTCCATACTTAGTACTGATAATAACTAATATTCATTACATATTCCTGAAATATTCCATGTAGTGCACCTTTAAGAATAAAGAGAAGTAAAACAACTATGACAGTGGAAAATTCTGTTCTTTTAACATCGGAGGTCTGTCTGATTAATGTAATCTGTGGTTTATAAAGGCGTGGCGACTGTAATGTTAGTCTGCGTCCAGGTCTATGAGGTCCAGGGCCGTCCGTCTCAGTCGAGGAGTCCGTCTGTCCATACGTACATCTGTCTTCGTGTGAAATCGCTCATTTCTTTCTTCTTCTGGAATGTAAGAGGTCACCGTCTTGCAAAGTTTCTTTCAGAATGTCTTAGGGTCAAAGTGCCAGAACACAGGTGTATGTGCTACAACTGGACCGTTGCACACAGGTGAGGAGGAAGAGCGAGTCGACTCGCTCTGATTCTTTTGCTCCTCCCCTTCCTGCTCCTCCTCCCACCCCCCCCCACTGGTGATCGGCTTCTAGTGAGGCAGCGGGACGATCACCTCCACATAGTTGAGAGGGAAGAATCCTGATTGGCCGTGCAGCATGCCCTCATACCAGTTCTCATCGATCTGATTGGTCAGGGTGATGACATCACCTTCACGAAAGCCCAGTTCACCATCATTTTCAGGCTCAAAGTCATATAGAGCCTTACAGCAGGGTGGCTCTGAGGGAGCTAGAGAGAGATAGAGAGGGAGGGGAGGAGAGTGTAGAGAGAGATAGAGGGGGAGGGAGGAGAGAGAGAGGGAGGGGAAGGAGGAGAGAGAGACAGAGAGGGGGAGGGGAGGGGTGACAGTAAAAACTTATTGATAAAATAACCGATTAAGATGACAGAGGTTTGCACAGGACACTTGCAGCCATATCGGGTGTGTTAGGAGGCGTGTTATCAAAGGATTAAGACAAAGGCAGCTGCAGTAGTCTGAAATTATGACAGGAATCCACTGATCATGGTTAATCCAGTCTGATTTAAACCCAAAGTGAAACCGTTAACAGCACATTAAGAACCAAAGACATACGTGAGCAGTGTAACTGTTCCTCAAGAACAGACAGCCTTCAACAAGGCCTCGCGTGTGCTGAAGCTGGCATGCGACCAGCGTGCCTCCTGGTGCCCCCTACTGGCAATCCCCTGAACGACACAGCTTAGTTATGTTCATTCTCTAACCAAACACACCAGACAGCTAATTAACAGCTACAGCTAATTAAGCAACAGCTAATTAACAAGTCTTTTATCAGTCCTTTTTCAAATCATGTGTGCCAGCACAGAAAGAGACTATGCTGTCCATCCCTGATTTTAAAATAGTTTTAGTTGTAATTAATACACTTAATCCAATATTCGTATGTTCGATATTCTGATTAGCTGGATTTGTGTTAAAATTTATATCTGAAATGAATACATAAATAATAATTTTGTGACAACAGCTTCAGGGAAAGCAGCTTCCTGCAGAACAGGGAAGGCCTGTAAAGAACCGCCTAGAAATTCAAATGAAAATGTTTCACTAGAACTTCTAATCTAGAATGTTTCATCTCTGCAGGGTCCCACACTCACACTCCAAAGCACATAAACAGTCTTGGTACTAATGAGAAAGCTGTTTGTTAGCACAGTGAGTGATAGCTCTGTGTTGGGTTTTAACACTCCGTGTTAGCGTGCTCAGAGGCGCTGTGGAAGCACAGGCAGACCATTGGCTACTGGGCACACAGAGGACTCCGCCCCAACAGCCAGAGCCCCAGAGGCAGGGGTATACCAGGTTATGGGGTGTCACACGGTGCAACACACACACACACACAGCCTCCCTTCCTGCCTCCTCCTCACATGCCTGTAAGGAACATCAGACTGATCTTACTGTACCAGGCTTTGTTCCAGTGCCTACTTACACCCACAAAGAGCAGGCCGCTCACAAACCCTCTGGATTAACCCAACCCACACCCACAGCCCCCCTACACCAACCCCGACCGACAGCTCCACCTCCTGCCCTGCAGGCAGCGCTGGAGACTGTCAAGGCTCAGATCAAAACCTGAACCTTGGAGGCAGTTCATACTTGGAGCCGTGCGACCTTACCCAGTGCGCAGGGACTCCAGGAAAATAGACTCAATATGATATGAAACCCAGGCCTCTTATGCACTCGTGCGACCCACATAAATGAAAGCTCTGATTTTAACTGTAGAAAACCATACAGGGGATGTGAGGACACTAACTCCAGCACATCTGTGCACATGTACGTTACTGGATCTCAATTAGCAACCCCCTTGATTAGATCTGATCCTTCCAAAACAGTCCCATTAATCCACTGGAATTTTTTTCTCCAACCCACACACACGCACACATGCATGCACGCCTGCCCTCGGACTCACTCAGTCTGGGTTTCCGGGTTGACTTGCCAAGCCTGTGGTACGGTTCTGATGATGTCATAGGAGGAAAACACAGAACAGGGTCATCGAATGAAGGCAGCTGACAGCTGACTATTGGACCTGCTGTTATCCACCCCCTCCGACTGACACCCACACACACACACACACACACACACACGGGTGGCCAGGCGGTGTTATCACACCCTGTCACCAGCCCAGAGTGGCAAACACAAAGGACAATGTCTATCTTGCTCGCTCTGTCTATGGGGCGAGGGAGTAAGACTGAATGAAGACGAGGGCTTTCCTCTGTGGACAGCCAAACAAACCCAACACTACTGGGGCTTCCTCATCTACAGTGATACGATACGCTCATAATGAACCTGATATGATACGGCATTCAGTGATATGATATGCTCATACTGAACCCGATACGATACGGCATTCAGTGACACGATACGCTTGTGCTGAACACGATACGATACACTCCTACTGAACCCGATACGATATGGTAGTGACACAATACGCTCGTACTGATCCTAGTACGATATGGTATGCAGTTAAACGATACAATTGTACTGATCCTGGTAGGACACAGTATGCAGTGATATGATACAATAGTCACTGATTCATTAGGCTCATACTGATCCTGGTACAGTACAGTATGCAGTGATACGATATGATATGCAGTGATTCAGTGTGCTTGTACTGACCCTGGTATGATAAAGCATGCAGTGCTTATCATACCAGGCCATCTATTGTATTAAAATAGCCATCTACTGTATTAAACACCAACACAGTGCACTTATCAAAGGAGCGCTCTAAAAACCAGTATTAACTTCTGACCACTCGTAGGCAATAAGGCAATATAATAAGAGTTTGTATGAATGTTCCTCTTATTTTTGATTCTACTACGTACTTCCATATGCAGCTGAAGGGGTCAGAGCTACACAATCCTCATCAAACCCTGTGGGCGGAGCCGCGTGCAGCCAAGCAACTCAACTTACCTGAGGTACGAGTTGACGGGGGAGCTGGCGTGAAGCCGCCGTTTGATTGGTCGTTGGGCTCCCCGAAATCAAAGACAGGTTTGGGTTTAGGGACATACTCTCTGCGAGGACGAGACTTTGACTCGTTGATCCTTGCGGAAAAAGAATATAGAACATTTAATCGAGGTTCTTACGCAATCCTCTATGCACAAATCAACCATGGGCATAAAGCTAATAAACTGATCTCCACATGATACATTTCCCCCATGTGGTCTAATACCACCACCGCAGACTGGCACACACTCACCTGTCTTTGAGTTTGTCTGCGAGCTCCTCGAGGATCTGCACAGCCTGCCTGTGATAATGCAGCTGAGACTCCACCAGAGAGGAGAGCTGAGTCACCTGCTCGATCTACACGGAGAGAGAGAGGAGGAAGATGTGGGGAACAACACACGCACACGCACACGCACACACACACACACACACACACACACACACACACACACACACACACACACACACACACACACACACACACACACACTACCCTTCAGATAATAATGAGCAGTCACAAAAACAAGCAGCTTCATTTAATGACTAACTTCCCGTATGAGCCCAGAACCCCGTGGAGCTTCTAGAGACTCCATCTCACTGCCGCCTGCTTCTATTCATCACCCCACCAGCATCAACAAAAAATCACAACAGTAGAAACGAAAACTTAAAGAACTTTGCTTCATTTTTAAAAGATCCGAAACATACTCTAGATTTACGTTTGTGCCAAACAACCCCAAAAACCCCCCAATCAATCAAACAGCAAAGTATACTGTGATCCACTAGGTGGCGTTGTAAGCTCTCCAGGGACCAGACATGAGCAGCCATAACACCACTGCTGCACATGACAAACACACACCTACACACACACATTTATACAGTACAACATACACACACACCTATAAACACACATTTACAGAGTACAACATACAAACTGTACAGGCACAAAGAAACAAAAACACACCTATAAGCACATTTACACAGTACAACATACACACCTATAAACACAAGTTTACACAGTACAACATACACACTAAACAGAACCAAAGAAACACACACACACGCACACACACACACACACACCTATAAACACATGTTTATACAGTACAACACACACATTTACATTTATGGCATATAGCTGACACTTTTATCCAAAGCAACTTACAAGTACAACTTGAGTAACTGAGGGTTAAGCGTCTTGCTCAGGGGCCCGGCAGTGGTGGGACTTGAACCAGCAACATTCCAATTACAAGTCAAGTACCTTAACCACTAAGCTACCAAAAATCAAGTACCACACCACTGTACATATTGTACAGACACAAAGAAACACACACACACCTATACACGTTTACACAGTACAACAAACACACTGTACAGACACAAAGAAACACACACACGCCTTTAAACACACGTTTACACAGTACAACACACTATACAGACACAAACACACACCTATAAACACACGTTTACACAGTACAACATACACAAAGAAACACACACACACACACACCTATAAACACACGTTTACACAGTACAACATACACTGTACAGACACAAAGAAACAGACACGCACACCTATAAACATGTTTACACAGTACAACATACACACTGTACAGACACAAAGAAAGACATACGCACACCTATACACATGTTTACACAGTACAACATACACACTGTACAAAGAAACACACACACACACACACCTATAAACACACGTTTACACAGTACAGCATACACACTCACTGTACAGACACAAAGAAACAGACACACACCTATAAACACACGTTTACACAGTACAACATACACACTGTACAGACACAAAGAAACACACACCTATAAACACAAGTTTACACAGTAAAACACACACACTTCTTGTACATCTCGCCCCTATTTCATACATATGTGTTGCTCTCGTGCTGATTCTGAGATGTGCGATGTGCGCACACACAGGCACGCATGCACGCACGCACACACACACACACACACGTGCACACACACACACGTGCACACACACACGGCTCTTACATCTGTCTCTAGCAGGTTGTACATGCTGATCTCAGCTACTTCTTTGGACTCGTGGAATTTCTCCAGGGCCTGCTTCAGCTCCTCATCCGGAATCTTCCCCTGCCGCTTCTTCTTGTAGTCGTAATCCAGCCGCCGGCCTTCCAGCTTCTTTAGGTGGTGCTGCGCATCAGAGAGAGAGACAGTCATGCCGCAAGAATACTGATGGCAGACAGACAGATGCCACAGGAACGCAAACAGACAATCATGCCACAAGAGTGCTCACGGCAGACAGACAGTCACGCCGCAGGAACGCTCACAGCAGACAGACAGTCATGCTGCAGGAACACTCACGGCAACTGACAGTCATGCCGCAGGAAAGCTCACAGCAGACAGACAGTCATGCTGCAGGAACACTCACGGCAACTGACAGTCATGCCGCAGGAAAGCTCACAGCAGACAGACAGTCATGCTGCAGGAACACTCACGGCAACTGACAGTCATGCCGCAGGAAAGCTCATGGCACACAGACAGTGACGCCGAAGGAACGCTCACAACAGACAGTCAATCACGCCACAGGAATGCAGACAGACAGTCACGCCGCAGGAACGCTCATGACAGACAGACAGTCACGCCGCAGGAACGCTCATGACAGACAGACAGTCACGCCGCAGGGATGCTCAGATAGGTATCCAATAGGAACATTAAAGACAAACTCTGCCTCACAACTAGGTACATATCTAGTAAGTTGCTTTGGGACATGGCTGTACAGGCTGTAACTGGTTGGCTGTCCCCCATGGACTGGGTTTGGCAGTGCAGGGAACCCCCCGCCCCCGCCTCACCCCTCACCTGTATCTCCCTCAGGTCCTTGTCACACAAGCCTTGGAGCGGGTCAATGAAGTTCTGCTTGACGTCGATGTCCAGAGAGTCCTTCACCTCGGCCAGCCTCTTCATGCTGTCCCCTGCGTCCACCAGGGCGGCGCCTGTTTCCAGCAAGCAAACATGTCATCGCTTACACACACACCTCCTGCAGAGAAGCCTGTTACAACAGTTCATCGAGCCGAGCTCGAGACCAAACACAGGACCACACAATCCTCTCTCACCGATCTGAGATGTAGAGAGAAACACATTTGTCATATACGGTTATGATACCTTTTAAACATGGGAGTACTTAAACCAATATTTTATTTATAATGAATAATAATACTGTTTGTTTCAGTATTTGCTGTAAAATCCTAGTTTTGAGCAGTACTCAAGCTGTCTGTAAATATAAACCAATACACCTCAACAAATCACATTCAAACCTATTTAAAAGCAGTGGTTACATGCAAGGAGAGAGAGAGAGAGAGAGAGAGAGAGAGAGAGAGAGAAATGGATAGAGAAGGAGAAAGCACGAGATATCCCATGATGCTAAGCTTCCATCTGTAGGTCATTACTGCATTTTATGTGTTTTAAAACATTTGTGCTTTTAACCTCAAAAACACATTTTGTAAAACACACATTTGTTGCATAAATTATTTGCATTTTGGTTTTATTGTATTCATGTCCGTGTATATGTTATATATGCAAATCAAAACAGACAAAGGTTTAAAGTTGTTGGAAAACCTCAGAGTTCAACAGCACTGCACATTATAAAGTCTTTTATTTAACTGTCCCTCAAGACGGGTCCCTAAAAGACAACCCTGCTCCAACACACGAGCTAATGGAAAGAGACATTCTGGAAAACTCAGAGAAGATGGCTGGAAACGAGGACATTCTACGCTGATGAGCCCAGTGAAATCCCAGCCCGGAAATCTGCCATGATCTGTCCGATTATTCTAAACCACGGACACACTAATGAGAATTAATGCAGAAAAACACGGACACTGATTAATAACCAACACGCTCGTTAAAGGTCCATGAAAATAGATCCGTATTAGGGAAATTTTAATCAGTGCACTCGCTAGAAACTTGAATTGGTTCACATGTATAGAATGAGCATCTACAACAGCAAGCCATGAATTCTGTCAGAGACACACACACGCACACACGCACACACACACACAAACACACACACACAATGGCATGTTGCAGTAGTGTGTGTGTGTGTGTGTAAACCCACCGAAGTTGGTGTCTTCCCCCAGCTCTCGACCGTATTTGGCCATGCACTCCCCCAGAAGCCCCTCGACCTGGGGGTATCCGGGGCTCTTCACCTGCCCACGGATCTTAGACATGGTGTTCAGCATGGACAGCTTGGCACGTGACGCTGACACACACACACGCGCACACACACGCACACGCGCACGCACGCACGTACACACGTACACGCACGCACACGCACGCACGCGCACGCACGCACACGCACGCACGCACACGCACGCACGCACACGCACGCACACACACGCACGCACACACACGCGCACACACACACGCACACACACACACGCACACACACACGCACACACACACAATCAGGTTGCAACACAGTTCTTTTCTGCCCACTGCATGAACCAGGACAAAGGTCAAGTAAATCACAACTAGATTATTTTAACAACTAGAATCTCTGGAATATTTTACAGTTTCAGATTGAGTGAAAATACAAAATAAATGAAAGAACACATGACCAGTCATGAACCCTGAACAGACCTACAGACACCAAACGGCATTAGCTTTAAAAACGTTCAGGACAGAATGACCAACGTGAATAAAGATGAAACCCTAGAAACCCCCCCACCCGTAAAGGATACACCTATGTGCTCTAGGCCATAAAAGTGCTAACCACCCAGAAGGCGTGTTGTTTCCGAACTCTGGCTGTGACCTAAATCAATACGGCTGGACTGAGCTAAATTTAAAGTGTCAAAGAGTTTCCAGTAAACAGGAGATGGGAGCAGCTTTCCGTGCGCCCGCCCAGCCCTTCCCCCTTACCAGGGTTGGGCTGCAGGTACTCCGAGGTTTTGGAGATCACCTCTACCACCGCCTTACTCGTCACATCCACCTTCTGCAAAAACAGAGAGGAGGGTCAGCGCTTATGTGCACGCACACGTACGCTCGCACACACACACACACACACACACACACACACACACACACACACACACACACACTGTAGCGCTCTTATTTGAAACACGGCTTTGTTGTAGGTGTAGCTGAACTAAAGGGTTCATCATCATTACTGAGACAGAGAGGTGCAAGGACAGCTGAGGCTGCGAGACAAGCAGCCCGTCCACAGTTCCAGAGTCCAGTTTTCCCAGCTCACTTCCCGCTCACTTCCCATCTCTAGGAGCAGAGCACGCATCCGCACACATTAAACATTTCTGATCACCGCCTTAAGGTTCCTCACCAAGCAGCAGGAATATTTTCAGCTCCTGCGGAGAGGCAAGCCCTTCATCCTGGGCCTCAATGGTGCATGCATGCGTCTGTGTGTGTGTGTGTCAAGCACATCAGCTGTTCTGAGCTGCTGTGACAGGTGTACCACCCGGCGGCTGTGCCATCATTGGTGGGCACTCCAGACGCACCAGGACCATTTTTTAGCTAGATTTGAAATTTTACATTTCTAAAGTAATGCGTTTATGTCTGATCCAAGTCTGAAGAGTTTAATTTGAAGTTTCCGTTCCCCACTGAGGGACTACAGGGACTGAGTGGTGTCACGTGGATGCAGGACTCATCTCTGTTCAGGGACGGGCTCTCTGTCCTCCTCCTGCTGTCCCCCTCCGTGTGGCGTGCAGGTGATGCAGAATGCTGAAAGACCTCATTCACAAACTCTCGACCAATTCTACAGCTCGTGACCGATAAGCAGAACTCTCAGTTCATCGTCTGTTCCTGTAGCTAGCTTTCAGATTACTGATTACAGCAGCCATGCAAACCATAGTCGTGCTCATAATGAAGATCACTGCCTAGTCAGTACGGGTGGAGCAGAGAACACTAGCCACAGGACACAGGATGGAGGGATACGGTTGGCTTATTACTGTGTACTGAATATTAGTTACCACGGCGACACAGTTTGATTAGCTGACAGGGTCAGGGATGAGGTGATTGGTCTGGGCAGTGGGCTTTGCTCCTATGACAGAGTCTTATGAGACTACAGATCTGAGATCTGCTTTAGTGTCAAACACCCTACCAGACAGCAGAGCACGCTGATCCGGGATCAGCTCTCGGTCATATGCACTACCAACAGCAACACAGTGGTGTGTTCAGTAACGTGTGTTTTCAGTGAGGCAATGGTGTCAGAGCCCCTGATCCATCCGGGGTCGGGTACTGGACTGCACAGTTCCAGCTGTCCAAAGTTCCACGATTAACAGCTGCACCTGCTGGAATTTACGTCCTGGACTCCGAACATCACTGTTGTGCTAACAATATGTGCAAAGGCAGCGCTGGGCAGACAAGTAGTCACCTCAGTGACCAATAAAACATCCCGTCACCTAACAGGATAATCAAGGACCTTTTGCCAGTATACTGGCTGCTGGATTTATCCATTTTTATACGTTAAACAGGAAACCCGCGATGACTCCGTCCTCTTACCCGCTCCAGGTCCCGGAATTCTTCGTCAAGTTTGGTTCCCTCTGCTCCTCCGACCTTCTCGCTCACCATCTGGAAACAGGAGTCACAGAGCACTGAGTGATCCAGACCGAAACCCACGTCTGACAAAACATCGTTACCACCATGACAGAATGCAACATGTCAGCTATTTGTTTAGCTGCAAAATGAATTGTTAGCCTTAATTTAATATAAGATTTAACTAAATAACTAACTAATTAAATAAATAAACTTGCATATGTCTCATTTTTTAAAAAGAAAGCTAAATTATGAACCACAGGCTGAGTTTAACAAAAATGTGTGACATCTTCTGTATGAACTCCATATTGCGGTAAAGCTTATATATTGATAATGCCACGGAGGGACAACCGTGACTTAATGTTATCAGTTCACACTGAAAATAACCTGCTCACAACAACCCAGGTTTCCTACATTTAGCCTACATGTACTTCACACCCCCAAAATTAATAAACCAGGATCCACACAGTGTGATTCTCTGTGGTCCCACGAAAAGAGGAAAGACAGTTCGTGTCATAAATTACTTAGGAAAATGGCTTCTCAATTCTCTCTCTCCCTCCCTCCTTTCCTCTCATTTCTTAATGATTGCAGAACAGGGTCTATGTTTCTCTACAGAGTCAGCACACAGCAACAGAGGGAACCCAAGGTCCGAGAGTTTGGACAGGGGCCAGGATTCTGTCTCACTCATCACAATGGTGGGTTAGGACAGAATTGCAGTGGCTACTCAGGTTACACACACACTCACTCTAAAAGATTACTCTAATACTTTTAGTGTACTGAGACTCCACAGCCTCAGACACAAAGTCTCAGAGTGAATTCAGTTCATACTCCTCTCTCTCTCTCTCTCACGGGGTCCTACCCACTGCGATCGAGGAATTCAGCAATTCTGAAGCTCCACCCCCTGAGGAAGACCACAGGAGTGTTTGAAGAACACTTCGCTCTGTAGTCCCGCCCCCCTACAGGCCCAGCTCCGTTAAGACGAGGTTCACTTAACGACCACAGCACTTGATATTTCTGAGACTACATCAGCTGAGCGCTAATCTCAAACATATTCCATTTAACCAGGAAGATATTAGAATGCATATTATACAACGGCTCCATTTCCTGTTCTGGTTGTTTCTGAGCATGTGTTAACGGAGACACCATTTCCCCCCGTTGCTCTGGACGCTACACTGACATCTCATCTGAAGCGCAGGATTCTGAGCCCAACAACCTTAACTGTAGGACACACAGTTCCAGGAACATTCTTCATTCACCCTCCTGAGTCATACATGACAATCCTGAGAAACTGGCAAATCTTCCCCAGACAACAACAACAACAACAACAACAACAACAACAACAACAACACTAGTAAGAGCCAGGACTTGACTCTGTCTTTGTGGCATTGCATATCTGTTTCAGCTGTCTTGGACCATGACTGCAGACTGCCAACATATGAAGGAACATTATAAACTTGGTTTAAATAAGCAGGCTGATTAATTCTGGAGCATGGCCAGGTTGGGCTGGCTGGCAGCAGATCTCGATGAAGAGGAAGATGTTTGTCTTCCTCTCCAAGCCCACACCCCTCATAAAGCCTGCATTTCACCAGCAGAGAGGTCAAAGGTCTGAGTGTGTGACGGTGTATTCAACCTGCTCACGCTTGCAACACACACACACAAACCTTCTTCCCCACAGGCAGCACAGATGTCCCCCCCTCCATGGCAAGCAGTGCAGGGAGGAGTGGGATTAATAATTAAAAGGCAGTTTCAAGCTGAGGAGCAAACACACACGCACACGCATGCACGCCCCTACTGATCTGAGTGACATCACCACAAAAAGACAAACACTGCTAGATATGCACTCAGGATTTCAGCCAACACACACAAATACAAACACACACTCTCATATTCACGTCTGCTTAAGATGAAAGACGGTTTGTTGGCCAAGGCCGTAAACCCAAACGGTTTCACATCTTCCTTTATGGCCATGTGGAAACTGTCCACTCAGATACAGAATTCTTATTGATAATGATGAACTTATAAGACACGACATGGCCATAAATACCACACTGCTATCATCTTACCATTCATTATGACACTGGTGAACCGTTTCAAGGTTGGCCTACGTTATCTTCGTTAAAAAAAAGATTTAGTTATGTTTGTTGAATCTTGTGAATGCCGTAACATGTCAAGACATTCATTTGAAACATCTGAACAGAATCTGACAGCTTTGAGCACTTGATAAAGAACTGTGTGCTTTGAATATGTGAATACTGATATCAGATTTGAAATGGCCAGTATTCCGATAATGATTAACAAGAGATATATCGTGCAACAAGAGTACAAGAGTACTCTTGAGTACAATAAATTACAAGAGTACAATAAAGTACAAGAAATAATGGATATTCCCAAACTACCCCATCTTATTACCCAGCCTAGGCTTTTAACTACATTCTAAATGTGCATCTGGCCCGTAACCCGTAGAACCCAATGTCCACCAGTTCCAGAGAAATCCAGGGGAAGTGTTTTCTGTCTGGGGGACATGGGAGAAAAGGCTTCAGATTGACCAGGAATTAAACTGTGGCCTGTTATTGCAAACCAACTGATAATCTTATGATAAACTGATAATCTGACAGTGCAGAATATGCTGATTTGCAGTAAACAGCTCTGAGCAACAGGGAGAGACACTCGTGCTGTACTGGAACTCTCACTGCAGACCTGCACAGACAGCAGGATGGAAAATCTGTTATAGTGAGAGTGTATCTGACACACACACAGACTGGAATAAGTCTGTTATAGTGAGAGTGTATCTGACACGCACACACAGACTGGAATAAGTCTGTTATAGTGAGAGTGTATCTGACACGCACACACAGACTGGAATAAGTCTGTTATAGTGAGAGTGTATCTGACACGCACACACAGACTGGAATAAGTCTGTTATAGTGAGAGTGTATCTGACACGCACACACAGACTGGAATAAGTCTGTTATAGTGAGAGTGTATCTGACACGCACACACAGACTGGAATAAGTCTGTTATAGTGAAAGTGTATCTGACACGCACACAGACTGGAATAAGCCTGTTATAGTGAGAGTGTATTTGACACGCACAGACTGGAATAAGCCTATTATAGTGAGAGTGTATTTGACACGCACAGACTGGAATAAGCCTGTTATAGTGAGAGTGTATCTGACACGCACACAGACTGGAATAAGCCTGTTATAGTGAGAGTGTATCTGACACGCACACAGACTGGAATAAGCCTGTTATAGTGAGAGTGTATCTGACACACACACAGACTGGAATAAGTCTGTTATAGTGAAAGTGTATCTGACACACACACAGACTGGAATAAGTCTGTTATAGTGAGAGTGTATCTGACACGCACACACAGACTGGAATAAGCCTATTATAGTGAGAGTGTATCTGACACGCACAGACCGGAATAAGCCTATTATAGTGAGAGTGTATCTGACACGCACAGACTGGAATAAGCCTGTTATAGTGAGAGTGTATCTGACACGCACACACAGACTGGAATAAGTATGTTATAGTGAGAGTGTATGTGATATGCACACACACACACACACACACACACACTGGAATAAGTCTGTTATAGTGAGAGTGTATCTGACACGCACAGACTGGAATAAGCCTGTTATAGTGAGAGTGTATCTGACACACACAGACTGGAATAAGCCTGTTATAGTGAGAGTGTATCTGACACGCACACACAGACTGGAATAAGTCTGTTATAGTGAGAGTGTATCTGATATGCACACACACACACACACACACACACACACTGGAATAAGCCCGTTATAGTGAGAGTGTATCTGACACGCACAGACTGGAATAAGTCTGTTATAGTGAGAGTGTATCTGACACACACACAGACTGGAATAAGTCTGTTATAGTCAGAGTGTATCTGACACACACAGACTGGAATAAGTCTGTTATAGTGAGAGTGTATCTGACACACACACAGACTGGAATAAGTCTGTTATAGTGAGAGTGTATCTGACACACACACAGACTGGAATAAGTCTGTTATAGTGAGAGTGTATCTGACACACACACAGACTGGAATAAGTCTGTTATAGTGAGAGTGTATCTGACACACACACAGACTGGAATAAGTCTGTTATAGTGAGAGTGTATCTGACACACACACAGACTGGAATAAGTCTGTTATAGTGAGAGTGTATCTGACACACACACAGACTGGAATAAGTCTGTTATAGTGAGAGTGTATCTGACACACACACAGACTGGAATAAGTCTGTTATAGTGAGAGTGTATCTGACACACACACAGACTGGAATAAGTCTGTTATAGTGAGAGTGTATCTGACACACACACAGACTGGAATAAGTCTGTTATAGTGAGAGTGTATCTGACACGCACACAGACTGGAATAAGTCTGTTATAGTGAGAGTGTATCTGACACGCACAGAGACTGGAATAAGTCTGTTATAGTGAGAGTGTATCTGACACGCACAGAGACTGGAATAAGTCTGTTATAGTGAGAGTGCATCTGACACACACAGACTGGAATAAGCCTGTTATAGTGAGAGTGCATCTGACACACACAGACTGGAATAAGCCTGTTATAGTGAGAGTGCATCTGACACACACAGACTGGAATAAGCCTGTTATAGTGAGAGTGCATCTGACACACACAGACTGGAATAAGCCTGTTATAATGAGAGTGTATCTGACACTTTCCTCTGTCCATTATTTTAATGGACCACTGGCAGGAACTGGCTGCAAGATCGCTGCAGTGCAATCACTCAGACAGCCAATATGATCCAACACACACACACACGCACTTCGCTGTTGTTGGCTAAAGCACAGCCCTCACTAACACAAAGTGATTCCCAGTGTGAGGAATCCATTTTGTTCTGGTGTTCTCTGCACTCCTCTCGTCCTCTCCATGGCTAACACTCTCTCTCTCTCTCTCTCTCTGCCTCTCACTTTCTTCCCTAGTATGTCCTGACAGGAAGCTGGGAAATGGATAGATTTGATTCCTGCAAATATCAGCAAACTGGAAACAAATGGTTTCTCTCTTTCCCAATCAACACCCCCCCCCCCACCCGGCCTTAATGGAATCATCCAATTTCTACTCCTGCTGGGAAATACATATAGGATTACTACCATCAGGGGGAATGTGAGGGGTGTGCAGCCCTTAGAGCAGAGTTCGGGACTTCTGCAGGGTTTCCTTTCTAATCCTAATCTGACGCACCTGGGGCTGATATGTGACTACAATGACACTGAGGCTAGGCAGGTGAGAAGCTGCTCTGTTCTGTCCTGTTTCAGCTAACCCTTACAGTTAGGGCTGGACTAGGAAATGATATTCTATACTGTAATTGTAACAACAACATAAAAAGTAGCTATTGTGCAGAACGGTGTCAGTTCCACATTGCGTGGACACGGCACCATCAGCCTGATGAAGCCCCCCCCTTCCACTGTACAGTGGCAGTCATTTTAACGGAGAGGCACAAATATCACATCAAAAGCTTTATGAAATGACCACACCACACTCACCGACAATGAAGCAAAACGACTGTCACAGCATGTGAGTCATAGCTAACAATTAGAAGCATCCAAACTGGAATCCAGCATATGTAAAGTCTGGCTGCTTCCAAGGAACCCTCTAGAGGAGAAGGCAGCAATATATGGAAGTCACCTGGGATGGAGCTGCATGGTTCACTGGAATAAATTACATTTGGCCTCTGCCAAGAAGGAGACCTTTGCCAGCCGTTCACCACTGACACGTACTGTGCTGAGGTTCAGAAGATTTAATGGTTATTATCTGCAAGTATGCAGAGCTTATGTGCAGACCTCAGAAAGCAAAAATATCTGCAGAAAAGAAAACAAGGATGTGTTGATGGAGTGCGTCAGTCTGAAGTGCTTCCAGCAGGGTCGCACTGAACATAACAGCAGGAACTAAAAGGTCAACATTTACATATCAGCATTTTCTCTGTAATCTATAATGGGTAACATCAAACCATTGCTCATTATGAGTCAATAAGTCATGAGCAAGCAACCTCATTCTGTAGGTCATAGCAAACCTACAGAAAACTAGCGGTTAACCCACTGCTTTTCTCAGAACTCAACCAGTTGGTGGCTTGTCCAGGAATTCAAAATAAACTTCACACGGTCAGCACATTCTCCCCAAAAAACTGAGGCGTACACAAACAGAAAATTAAAAAAACAAAGCAAAACTACAAATGCGCAGCGCCAGGTGCGAGACATTAAAGGAGGAAACGTAACTGTGGTTAAACGTTTCAGCATAATCTTCAGAAATGTGGTCGACGCTTTCATTCTCAGCGTGAAAACACTAACCAGCCGGTTTGTTGTTTTCAGTACTTTCGTTGCACACAGCCAGCTAACGATTAAAAGACCGCACCTAACCCACTTAGTTGGTTAAACTGGGCAGTGGTGCGCATACGAAGAGCTCTGCAGGGAAAACGTGGCAAAGATGTTCGCCAATGATGCGCGTTCAGAACAAACGTTATAACGCTGCTAGAACGCCAGCTAGCTAGTTAATAACCTTGCTAGTCAACATCGACTAGATTTTCTAATGATCCACATCCGTTAATAAAAACAAAACTAACATTACATTTGACAATCTGCAAAAAAAATACTCGACTGCATTAGCTTACAACCCAGCGCATAAAAATAAGAACAACCCAGCGCATAAAAATAAGCTACTAAAGTTAGAAGGAACAAATGACCATTGACACTCGTGGCTTACTAACATCTATAACCTACATAAATTGATACCCCCACTAGAGGTGAAAAACCACGTCAACTCTGGGCTAGATAACGAGAAAAAGACGGTTAGAACTGCAACTAATCCAACACTATAGAAAAGTGAAATACACAATTAGAAGTGAATTTTAACATACAAGTAGCCAATACGAACTCACTTTTGCCGACAGTGTAACTAACGTTAGACCCCGCTGGGTTAGCTGGGCTAGCGAGGTTAGCGGGGCTAGCGGGGTTAGCGGGGCTAGCGGGGCTAGCTGGGTTAGTTTAGCTGCCTGACTAATGCCGCCGCTCTTCATTGAGGAGAAAGTTGAAGGCAAACCTGACTGGCTTTGTAAAACTGCTTCTTCAAGCCCGCAACAGACATCTTCAGGCTGGATCCCCCTTTCGCAGCAAAGAAACTATAAAAGTTGTTTTTTTTTTTTAAATAAATAAATAAAACGATAATATTACCAAACCTACTTCACTGAACCGAGCCAGTTAGCTTAATTCTGTCTAACGTCAACTGTAGCTCGAGACAAACAGCTCTAACGGTTAAGCACATCCACGACGGTGTCCAAGGCTCCGAGGAACGTTAACCGGATCCACACGTTTTAAACAGTAAAACTTGGCCACGAAGGTCCGTTAACGAGGCTCAACGTGATCCACTTCACACACAAGGCGGAGAAGTGGGGCTCGAAAATAGCGGTCCCACTCGCGAGACCCCGTTTCCTGCGCAACGCAGGCACATTCCATTCCACACCCATCCACGAGGACATGGCGCCCCCTAGCGGCCAGAGACGGGCCGGCCCAACACACCGCCACGCCTGTTCAGCTCGCCTGTAGTCCCGCTGAGGCAGTGGGAGTGCCCTGTGATAACAGGACATCCCACAACCCTCGACTTGTGAAACATCAGGGCTGGATCATTGTGCACCGAACCGTGTTAAGATGCAAATAGATGGGATCACGTTCAACTCGCGGTTGAAATGATTTATATGCATAAATTTAACCTAACCCAGCATCTTGGAATTTTTCACTTTAATTCCATTTCTATGCAAAAAAGAGAGAAAATATTATGTAAAAAGATTTATTACATTCTTAATTCACATTTTATCAATGTACAACTCATGTTTAAATTCAAGTCATAAATTATAGCTATTAAGAACTAAGTGATTTTTATACAATAAATTTAGCAAAAAGAAACAATGGATGATCAATAAATGACTCGGATTTTCTGCTTAAAAACGGCCTTAAAAACTGAAATGCAACACAAGTCTAACATGAGAGGGAAACCCACAGAAAGACGATGACGGCTGAGAAAGAGCACAGAAAACAAGACGCGATCAGTATCCGATCCGCTTAGACACTTTTATTGGAGATCCCGTTTTATTCTCTGAAGTCCTGCGATGGTACTGACCACAGACAGGGGTCCAGACGTCCTCACGGACGGGCAGGCCTGCTAGTCCACACAGCGCTCAGGGTTCCCGGTGTTCTGCTAGACCAAGCGACAAGCCCCCAAACCCGCACGTGCCGGTTTGCAGGGCTTCACTCCACAACACGCGCGCACACACTCTAAGAAGTTCTAGGTACTTTATTTTCCTCTCCACAAAGCGTGTCTTTACAATCATCCCCCACCTTGCAGGTCATCTAGAGAAGAACGAGTTAATACAAGAATCGTGTCCTTCAGAAAATTCTGCATTTGTTATTCGGGAGTGCACGCGTTATCCCCGGTTACGAGCGTCCGACAGACCGCCTGTCGCACAGTTGCATTGCGACACGGCAGCCAGTGAAGTGTGTAAGTGAAGTCTGCGAGTGAAATGTTGAGTCTGGAGGTCGAGCACCGTCCCGCAGTGTGCAGAGCGAGATGTTGAACAGGTTTGACTCAAAGGGAGAATCATTCGCTTCCTTCACCCCAAACTCTCTGAGCCATTAGGACGAGATCACAGTTTTATATTGAATCCGCGAATCGTGAGTTTTTTCCCCTTTTGGACAAAGGCACTACCGGTAACACTCCCACCGGCTATGCGCGCACATCTGCCATTCTCCAAACCTTAACGTACCAACCGAAGAATACAAATACGCAAAAACAAACCAAAAAAAAAACCCCGTTTGCCACAAATATTAAAAATGGAATATTCACTTAAACAAGGCCCCATTCTGAGGCCCCTGGGACAGGAGGGAGGGGCCAGTGGCCAAGGTCAGCTTTACACTGAGGCTGGGGAACAGTAGCATCCAGGGCTGTGTGTGTGCGTGTGTGTGCTGTCAGAGGGCAAATGAGAGTGACACTTAGGCTGGAGGAAGAGAAAGCCGAGTGGGGTCAAGTTCCCAGATTTTAAAGTGTAGGTTTAAAAGCCTCTAAATGCTAGTGGGCTGCATCTAAAACTACCCGCCTCCCCACCCCCCAGAGCAGAGTGTCAGTGGGCTGAGCAAAGGAGACTGCTGGAACTCCGCCAGCAAAGCTGAGCCAGAGATTTTAAAACGCGTCTGACACGTCTACGCAACATTCACTTTACTACACCAGCTACGTTCTACTGTTCCTGCGCTGAACACACACTCACACACCAAATTATTCTAAATAAATCTATGTAGTTTGTGTTTCATTTTAGAGTGAAGTTTTGTTTAATTAACACCAACACAGAGAGGTCAAGCTAACGACTTCCGCAACATTGTCCACATGCACAGACACATGCCCAAAAACGGCAGCCGCAGCACAGGGGCACGCGACAGCTGCGCACGACAAAACTGGTTGATGGACTCAGGAACACTGGTTAGCACGCTACGCTAAAAGCGTTTTCGGCGTCCGCCTTTGGACCTTCCCTGCAGTTGGTCAGGTGATGCGAAATTGCCGCTAATGACTGCCATAAAAACCAACCTTTAAAAAAAAAATAATCACGTTTTACACAAGACAGGCCAAGTATACATAATGTATTACTTCTCGTTCCTGAGGGCGTGTCACAAATCCGCACTAGGAGAGCACGGTCACATCCCAATCCACGGCACTGTCTACGTCACCTTCGGTCAGCCTCGGGCTCCAATAACAGCCGAGCGCCGCTGCTTTGGTGGAGTTAACACAGGTAGGTAGTGTGTGTAGACCACCACCCAGCAGCCTGTGTTTGAAAGCAGAAAACAAGGGGCTGGCGTACACGCTAGTGTCTTTTACCCTTCTGGGAGGGAGCATGAAAGGGGTTGTGGGATTTGGAGTCCTATAGTGTTGCGTGCAGGATTGTAAATGAACTGCTGGTCTGCTTGTGACACTTCACATCTACCACTACCTCCTTCTATCCCTACACATTTCGCTCTCGCTCGCTCGCTCTCTCTCTCGTCCGCCTGCCCGCGGTGCCGTCCGGACTCTAGCCCTTGGTGGAGTCTGGGAAGGCAAGTTCGCTGCCAAACACCTCCCTGTAGAGCGGAGGGAAGTTGAAGGCTGTTTCAGGGTGGAGAAGGCGGAAAAACTCCAGCTTGTCAATATGGAGGTTACAGATGGACTTCATCGTGGGCAGCTTAGCTACCATCTACAAATGAGAGAGAGAGAGAGATTCAGACCATGCAGCTACAGTGATGTAGCCAACACACCCCACAGCTTCTCCCAAAACTATTTACAAACACAGAGACATAAGGACGATACCCCTGTCCACATACATATAAAAAGACAAAAGGGGAGACTAAATTAAATAAGACGTGTCAACATAAGACAGCAGTCACCTTGGCCAGTTTCTCCTCTCCAGCGCCCCCTCTGGTCAGACAGCGCTGCAGCGCCACATAGACCTTCTCCTGAAGCTGCCGAACTTGGTGTCTGTGTGTAAGCCAAGGTCGGTCTGTGGGAACACGCAGGGGAAGTCACTCCTCAACACACTTAAACCCCACTCGCACCTGTCCCCCTGCCCAACGCTATGCCCGTGTGTCCCGGCGGCCGTGCAGACCTGGAGCGAAGAGAACGGCTGCGCTGAACAGGGCCATCTCCTCCTCGCTGAGCTGCAGATGGCTCATGGACCCGGCCAGGTCGTACACCGCGTTCACCAGGTCGTCACAACCTGCAGTGCACGCCAGAGATCAGTCACATTGCCGTCGGTTACTGCTCAGCTCCCAGAAACGCATCGCCGCACACCAGACGCGGTCACGTGGCTCGCGGAGGGGCCGATTTGAGTGCTGAATCAGGCGTTATACAGCAGAGAACTGGATAAACCCTCAAAAAGGGAACTAGGTAGGCCACAAGGAGGAAGAAGAGGAGGGCAGAGTTAGCTGACTGCAACGCCCCGCGCGCTGAACCCGGGCATGTGACATCAAATCACAGGCCTCATCGAGACAGGAATTAACACAGAACAGGGCATACGGGTTTGAAATGTATACCAAAGAAAAGGAAAAACACAAAACAAAAACTGACTGTTAGGACAGTGTGTGCTGTCAGCAGACGTTAGTGGAAACCCAGTAGGCCGACACCTCGCAGTGTGTCAACAAAAACAACCAAACAAAACAACAGAAAAACTCAAGCGCATCAGTTCCAGAAGTTGGCCTCAGCTGTATGTGACGTACCGAGAGCCTTGAAGAGCTCAGTACTGGCGAACTTCCCATCGAAGAAGAGCGTGTGGCTGACAGGGTTATAGGTCCTGCATGTCCGTACCAGCAACACAGGCAGGACTCCTGCAGAGGACGGGGAGACAGACACACTTACAAAACAGGGGCAAACCCACACTGATGCTTTATTGATGAATGTAAACACACACAAAGGTATTGTCAACAATGTGTGTGTTGATAATGGCTCTGGGGGAAAAAGACAAGTGGTTTGTTTTGACCTAAATTAAAATTGGGTAAAAAGTTCTGAACACAACGGACAAGGGAACACAAAGTGAGAGGAAGAAGAGAAACAGTAAAAGAGAGAGAGAGAGATAGTGAGAGAGAGAGAGAGAGAGAGTGTGAATGAGAGAGATAGTGAGAGAGACAGAGAGAATGAGAGAGAGAGACAGAGAGAATGAGAGAGAGAGAGATTAGCAACTGTCAGAACAAAAGCGGACGACTGTTGTGATGATGTCACTGCTCCTTGCGTGACTGTTCATAGTGTGATGGTGCATTTCAAATGGACAGCATGTAAATGAATAATTTGTGTGTTTATATGTGCAGGAATATCTCCATACATCCCAGATCTCGTTAGAGAACTATTCTGAACAAAGTACCACCTTGTGGTCTGTGTCTTGCTCAAACCTTTGTTCCACCTTAAATGGTGTGGCTGTTCTTTCAGATTTAATTCTTCTGTTTCACCTTAAATCTCAATTTCCTCTTCCAAGAAAAGACGACTTCAGCTTCGTAAACAATGCAGCACGTTTGAAAACAGAAACGCGATCTGCGCGTCAGATGGCAGACCGAGCGTACGCGATGTGCCGCGTGCTGCTTTTAGCTGTCCATCTCGTCATTTCTGCTACTGCTGTTCATGGGCAAGCGTCACGTGTCCCGTCTCACTGGCCTGGACGACTTTTGGCCAATTATCCAAGCTAAGCTGTCTAAACCACGTGCAGCAACAAATGAAAATAAAATTAAAATATGTTAGTTGCTGTAGTATCATCTGTCATGAAACACTGAGGTAAAGAACTGCTTAAATCCTCTGGAAGACATGTTACATGCGTGTACGAGAGTGTGTGGTGTGTGAGTGAGAGTGAGAGACACACAGACAGAGAGACAGAGAGAGACAGAGAGAGGAGCAGAGGGTCCTGTACAGTGCTGTGATCACCCTGTGGCAATGCCATGCGCTAACCTCCTTTGAGGAGGACGATCTGGTCATTCTGACACAGCTCCATGAATCCCACGATATGCTTGGCAAACTCCACCACGTACTGGATGGCGTTGGTGATGTGGACCACACACTGCTGCCACATCACCTCGGTAGCCTGCGCACGAACCAGCAGAGAGCACAGGTCAGGCTCACGAGCGTGTTAGCCCAGCCGCTGCTTCCAGAAGCCCAGAGCCCGTACGTCACGTCTGCGTGAAGATCACAGACCCAGAGTACAGGCTCGCCTGTAACTGACTGACAGATGGTGGGGTCCTGGCCTCGCCTTCTAAATTCCACCCTTATTTGAATATTGAGGATGTCCGTTAGACGGACTCTCAAATCTCTGCTCATCGGTTCCCATTTACTGCGGCAATGGTTCTAGGTTTACGTGAAGGGTTAAGGATCCAGACCCTGTTCTGGTAGGCACGTGTTTCCTCGGCTGTGTAGATAGTCCAGGATAGACGCTTCAACTCCTCTGGAGTGTACTGACTCGTCTCCATGTGAGACTTCACTATGCTCTGGGTGATACGCTCTACAAAGCACACACACACACACACACACACACACACACACACACACACCCCAACATGCTTGAGTCATTAAACTGACGCAGTGAAGTCCTGTAGATATCCAACACTAGCACTGTAACTCAACACCTCTGTAGTGCATGTTTTTATAATTTTGCATGACACGTGAACACTTGGTGATGTTTAACTCTGAAGTCATGGCTTCCATGCCACTGAAGTCACGCCTGAGGGAGAAACGCACCATCACAACAGCAAACATAGACGACGACAACCAAACACATTCGGAATTATTTGGACCAGCTACAATATTGCAGCAGAATGGTGGGCTAGAAGGGGGGGGGGGGGTCTTCACACTCCAGAGAGGTTAACGAATCAGTCAAGGAATGTGCATTAGATTACAGGCAATTTAAAAACAACCCACACCACTTCAATTCTCTGCTTCTACCTACTTTTGCCTTCTTTATTCATCTTAGAATGAAAGTTCTCCTATGAAAGAGCTACAATAAAGATGACCTCGCTGTGCTTACATCTCCACCCTCTACGGGGTGGAGTCCTACACAGAGGGAGGACATGTGGAGTGTGCGCACGCGTGTGTGTCGTTTAGCTGACCTATCTCGAGCAATGAGCAGCTGTCCGGCAGGCCGTGTAGCAGCGAGCGTGTGTATAGGCCCATCTCCACCTCCTGCAGGGGCCGGTGGTCACGTCTGACGTGGGGTCCATCGCCACACTCCGCCCCGCTCTGCTCCGGAGAGCTCTGGGGGGAGGAGCCATTCCCTCTGCAGCCCCCCAGCGGCTCCAGGGTGCCATACTCACTGGCGCCCTCTGGTGTACGGGGAAAATCGAACGGCAGGCCGTCGGGCAAGGCGCCGACGTCGTCGAAGTCGCTGGGGGCGGAGCTGGAGCTGCGGCTGTAGGCTCTCCCGTGCACGCTGCCGCTCGGCTCCGCCCCCGCTCGGGGCAGGACGGGAGCGACCCCTAGGTCACCTTCGTGCTCCTGTGACTGCTGATGCTTCTGGACCTCAGCATACAGGCTGGCACGCTGCTTCTTGGACATGCGACCAAACTTCACCGCTGACGGGGACGAAGAAAAGGGTGGTCGGGGAAAAAAAAAAAGAAAGAAAGAGAAAGAGAGAGAGAGAGTGAGCATTTGTCCTCCTGGTTATGGTACCTGACTTGTAATCGGAAGGTTGTTGGTTCAAGCTCCACCACTGCCAAATTGCCACTGTTGGGCCCCTGAGCAAGACCCTTAACCCTCAATTACTCAAGTTGTACTCGGTCATGACTAAGTTGCTTTGGATGACAGCGTCAGCTAAAGCCGTAGATGTGAATGCTGGTTATAAAGGCGCAGAGGTGCACAGGCAGGGAAGGTATATACTACAGAAGCAGGGCAGTCTGGTTCCATCAGATCAGATATGCAGGAGCAGCCAACAACAGCCAACACACGAACACGAGACTAGACGAGGATGAAACTCTTCATGCTCGACCGGTTTCCCTCGTTTGATGCCACTATATTATAATGAGGGCAACTTCCTCCTCTCTCTGTCTGTCAGTCATTCATACGAGGAAGCTGGTGGCGGAGCTGTGGGCGGGGCCTGTCATGGGGGCGGGGTCTTACCGTCACGGCTCATGCCCAGTGCCAGGCACTTCTGCAAGCGACAGTGCTGGCAGCGGTTCCGGCTGGTCCGGTCGATGGGGCAGTTCCTCTGTCGAGAGCACGAGTACATGGCGTTGTTCTGTTGACTGCGACGGAAGAAACCCTGCGGAGGGCGCATGAGAGACGGAGAGTTTCAGACCCGCGGCTAAACACTCCTAACTGAGGGAACAGGCTGGGAACGTGACCGTCGTGTTAAGGCAGCAATGCTGGATTCTCTGGGTCACTTGGAACCAAGAAAGCTTTTGGCTCTTATACTGGGAGGATTCAGAGCTTGAGAAAGGCAACGCTGCATCAGACAGACGTGCTGCTCAACTGGGAGGAACAAAGTGAAAACTCTGAGACGTGGGGGAGCAGATTACAACAGAACCGTAATCCCTCTTCATTCCAAATTACGCAGTCCAACAGAACAGAGCAGGGCGTTCCCAGTCCAGCCCGGGAGCGAATCCCAGACCTCCCACAGCACCCATCAGAGGGCGCATCAGGGCCAAACACCAGTGCGTTGACACCTGGACTGGCAACCCATGCACCGTTTACAATAAAATAATCCTAATAGTGTAATATAACAATTGAATGCATGAAATGTATTTGCATGAATGAACAGATTTTTGGGGGATCCTGGTGCAGATTACTGAAGTCTCATTGTGTAACAGACGATGTGGAGTGGGTCACGTTACCTTGCACCCTTCACACGTGATCACGCCGTAGTGAATACCAGATGACTTGTCCCCACAGATCTTACAAGGGATCACCTCAATTTGAGCTGAGAGCACAAGAGAGAGAGAGAGCGCGCAAGAAAGAGCAAGAGAGAGAGAGAGAGAGAGAGAGAGAGAGAGAGAGGGATGCATAAAATCAAACAGTACCAACGCAGTTCCACAGCAGAGAAGCTGAAGGCTCAGTGAGCAACATCACAGCTGTGCCACTGGAGTGTAGAGTTCTCATGCTGGGAGCGTCGGGTCTGGGCTGGGCTGGCCGACACCGGGGTCTGAGCCACTGATCCTTGACTGCTGTGCGAGTGCGCTATGGCTGGGAGATTACTCTGGATACATTCCTTGGCTCCTTCTTGAAGCCAGGAGATTTAGTTACGAAAGAAGAGCCGTCCCACATAACGTGGGGTCTTCTAGATGTGGGAGAGCTTACGAAAACTGCCCTCACTAACCCCCCGTTACCGAGCACATCCTTGTGAATTTGATTTCTTAAAAGGTTGTGTGGTGACGCAAGATGTTAGGCAACACCTAATTTACCCCAATTTAATTTATCTAACCTTTCGGTGGGTAAGAGAACACTTATGCTTCAGTGCTCAGCTGACGGAGGGAAAGAACGTCCAGGTGTCAACCCAGTGAGGGAGGGAGGGAGAGAGAGAGAGAGAGAGAGAGAGAGAGAGAGAGAGACAGAGAGAGCTAACGCTGGATACAGAACCACAGCTCTCCCTCTCTCAGAAATGTACTCAACATGAGTGACGTCCTCTAACCAGAGCTCCAGACAAACACACGCACACGTACTGTAAAATGGTAAACGGTCTCTCCCTTTCTCTCTCATCAATCTCTTTCAACCCCAAACAAACCCTCCTTCTCCCCGTCCTGCCACGTTATATAACCACTGCCTGGACACGCTCCACAAACACACTCGCGCAGGGAGGGTCGCCCTAGCAACACTGTGACGAGCATCTCCCTGGTCAACCCCTCACTGGCTGCCTGTGCCAAAACTCTCGCCTCTGACTGGTCAGCTCACACAACCCTCATGGGTCCCCCCCACCACCCAACACACCCCCCCCTCCACAGTTGGGGGCAGGGCATGATCCTCCATCGCACCTGTCTGCTTTTTCATCAGTGACAGACTCGAGATGCAGGTCAGTAACTTTTTTTCTTCTTCTCGATACTTCGCAATGAAAACAGACAGAGTTGTATGGCTCTTATGTAAGGGCAGGAGGAAGGAGATCTGGTGGTATGGATTTACAGTAACTCAGCCGTGCTCTTGACTTGTGACAGCGTGCCATGAATGGCTGAAGTGCCATCATAAAACTATTTTTAAAGTGATGGCTTCCCAGCAGGACTCAGGAATGATGTTATGAACAGACCTCAGTCAGCCAAACCGCGCATGCACGCACACACCACAGCTGCTTCCTTGATAGAAAGGGTTACGCAGCAATACACTGTGGCTAAACGTATAAGATTAGATAAACAGACAGACTGAGCTCAGTGTACGTAAGGAAGATTAATATACTGAGATGCTTTGTTTTGTAAAAGTGTTCAAAAACATGTTGTTAAAAATATAACTGACACTATGCCAGATAGTGCATTCCTAATGAAGACTGCACATCTTTTGCACATTATAACTTTGTTACCTACTGAGGTGTAGTGTAAATGCAAGTGTGACGTGTTTGACTGCTGTTATCTGCGTGAGCCCTCGTAACCTGCAGGCAGATGCACCTCACTTGTCAACGTCTCCACTCTCCTTCCTCAAAAGGACAACGAGAAAGACCGCATACAAGCGCTCAGTGCTCATCAACATTCAAGTGAATTATGACATCTCTCAACAGCATAGCAAGAGGACCACGCTGGCAAACGTGTGCGGCCACGCCGGACCCATCCATGCCCCAGGTGCTCTCTGCTTCCTGACCCAGTCAGAACCTGCTTACGCTGTTAAGTCTTGGTAGGTGGAGCAAATATAAACCTACTCACACGAGCCACAACCACCCCGGAGGAGGTCGCGCCGAAGAACTCATTAAGGTGAGATTTAGCAGCTCTGTGTTTATCGGCTGTGGTATGGTAAGTAATCTCTTCAGCCCTGGCTACACGCAGGCTGTAAAGGGACCCAGGACTTTGGCCTCTTCGCTCCCTTATCCAAACAAGGCAGACGGAGCTCCCAAGGCCCCGTTTACGCTGCACTTTGGACAGGACAGGAGCCCGCAGAGCTCACGTGGACGTGCCACAACCGGAGCCCGGCTTCTCCCGAAGCTCAGCGCTGCTCTACACCATCCACACACCACCAGAGACCCACATGGTCACAGTGGGCTTTCCCAGTGCAAGTCTGCAGGGAATGGTAGGAAGTGATTGTACGGAAGTGCAGTCAGAGATGTTCACCGCCACCGCACAGCTCAGAAAGCAAGCGACATTTGTAACGTGGACCGTCTGTATTTATACGGCATGTCAACAGATGTCAGCGTCATCTCCGAGGAAAGGCACAAGAGTGAGGTACGCTCCTGCTCTTTCCGGGGCAACGATCCCATTCTCAGATCAGACGGTCGGCCTTCGTCACATCTCTTCTTTCCAGATGCCACTGTTACATAATTCCCAGAACTTTCCACAACATTTCCAACATTCCCAACAGCCCCATGTGCTTGTGTTCCGCTTTCTCCATTAAACAAATGATACGGTTGCACCTCCGTCTCGTAGTTCCCAACATCCTGTCTCGTTCAGCTGCCAGGCTCTCGGACATCTCCCTCAAAATTCGTTCAAAGTGTCCGTGCTCATACCGGCGGTTCCTGTGACCAAAGGCCACGTCTGGAAGTGGGCGTTCACTCATCCGGAAACAGAAGTCGGAAGAAATCGTACAAAATCACATTGCGGGACACACTCTCCTTCTGCAAATGGGAAACGTGTGCAATCACCTCCATGCGGGCATGTCTGGGCCATGCCTACGAGCCTCACGGGTTCGCTGAGGGCCAGACCTGCGAGTGCCAGCGTTGGGCTGGAAGGTGTGGCGCTCTGGCACCATCAGCGGTTTTACACACAATCCTTCTCAACGTGATGAAAGTACAAGAAGCTCCAAAGTTCTTCATAAACATCCGCACTTAGCACAGCGCTAACTGGAGGCAGTGGTAACTCAGACTGTGACTTGGAATCAGAAGGTTGCTGGTTCAAGTCCCACCACAGCCAAGTTGACACTGATGGGCCCCTGAGCAAGACCCTTAACCCTCAAGCTGTACTCAGTCCGAACTGTAAGTCGCTTTGGATTAAAGTGTCAGCTAAATGCTGTGCATGGACAAAAAAATAACTCATTATTGTACAGTTTTAGCAGTGGAAATGTTTATACTCACTGTGCCATTTCTGACACTAAAACAACAAAAAAAGTTTACATCTAATACACCTACTAACAACCAAGTTGTGTTAATGATTAAAAACTAAGCTTGGTAAAGTAAGATGGTGGAATGACACCGCTGGGTCTCTTTAAATATGCACAGTAGGAGTAAGTGATTCTTCAGCGCAAGTAACGCCACCGGGCTGAAACAGCAGAGAAGGTGGCCACTGACGCTTGGTTTTTATCTTGATGTGTGTTGGCGTTGGATAAGTCACCTTCTCCACTAATGGAGTCTCGGTGACTACTTTACCCCCCACCCCCAACCTCCTAGACCACTTTTCCAGTCTAATTAAACTGTCATTTGGAAAAAAGAAGAAAGAAAGAAAGAAAAAAAAAAAAAGAGTTTGAAATGTAATCTGACAACAACGAAAGGCAGCAGGGAGCGGCACATTCTGCGCCTGGGAACAAACACTAGAAGAGCCCCACCCCCAGAGCCCAAGAGGACACACGCCAAAGACGGACGCTCGGCCCGCCTGAGCCGTGGTGACAGAGGAAAGAAGCAGACAGTTGGGTGTCCCCTCGCAGCCACCGTAGCAGCGGCTCACGCCGCTGACAGGGGACGGACGTGGGACCTCCAAACGTGGCCGGCATCCCCACCGCACGTGCACGGCCAGACGAGCACCTGCTGCACAGCCGCGCGTCAGGCTCTGTCACCTGTGGCCTTGAGGCTTTTATGAGCTGAAGTGATCTGCACGACTTTGACAATTTAAGAAGTTATTTTATTTTGACAATAAGGTAGAATGTGCAACGTTTGCCAAGGATAAAGTTCCACATACTGGACACCATTGGGCAGGAGTCCAAAAAAAAGCCTCCAAGCCAAAATGATTAAATCAGAACTGTCTGTGAATTTCAGTAATGCGTTTGGTAAGTGTAGCCAAGAGTAGTGTTTGTACTTCCAGCAAGGTGGCCAAACCTTTTAATTCACCTTACGCACCTGACCATTCTCATCTTATTTCCTCGTTTTCCCCACAATAAATTCACTAACAAGCAAGTCAATGAAATAAGCAAATGCGCTCGTGACCACGTTGGCACTCAAATGCACTCCGATTATATTCACGCGGACACCCGCGAGCCATGGTTCACCGTAGGGGCGCTGTTTCACCAGACGGTTTTACTCTGCTAAGCTTTAACCAAACAAGAAGCATTTAGCACGTTCAGCTGTGGGTTTTTTTGTTGTTTTTTTTTTGCAGAACGGTGCGTTTTAAACGCACCAGACGATTCAAATGCAACAGAGACGAACGAAAAGCCTTTGACGCTCCAAAACAACAAGGCGGTTATTTTGAGGCAGTTTAAAGAAGTTCAGGAACAATCCGTTAAAAGAATCGTAATCAGCACGTTTCGCGTTCTTGGTGCCGTTTAAAGGTAACGTGAAAATGACGTCAGTATCCAGCTGAATGCGCGTTCAGTCCCAACTCCTGCACACTGAACTTCGCTTCCACCACCAGCTCCCGTTTCGCCTGCTGAAGGGGAAAGTTACACTGCATTTCACTAAACGCTCTCTGAAGAAGCCGTGCACTGGGGAAAGGTTTAACTCGGCGGGTGCAAATGTCATCTTGGATGTCGCGGATTGTCGTGACACTCCAGACGCCAGTAGTTAATCCGTCGGTTGTTTTATTGGTGCTAGGTTCGCTTCAGCTAGCTACTCCGCAAAGATCGAGCCAAGTAACGTTAAAGCACGCGCGACACTTCTGGTGACGGTAACAAACGTGAACCTGGAAACTCGACTCACCTCTCATTCTGCTGCTGGGGTTCTATTATCTGGAAACAGCGCAACTCCGGAGCATCTGAACGAAGGCAAATGGTGAAATCAAATGAAACGTTAAAGCTCCAAAAATGGAGCAGTTTAAAGGAATTCACATAGGTTTGCGGATACGCATCCAAATAGTAAATTCGGTGTTTCCGAATTTGGACTTAATCCCGGTTGCTTAATCCCGTTGTTTGCTTTTTGCACGAAGGCGTGTGTCGTATCTTCTCCACCGCTGAGAGCTGTTTTCGTTCCCTCGCGCTCGCTCTGTCACACTCACTCGATCACTAACCTACTTTCAGCGCGTGGACTCTCACATGATTCGCTACACAGGCACGCCTCGTGCCCCAAGCAAGCTGCGGCGCGCGCTCCTGCTCACGCGCTTTAAGGAGGCGCCGTGCGCTCGCGCGTGTGGGAAACCGTGGCAGCGTGTCACCGTGTCGTGGGAATCTCGCGCGTCCTGTGCCGTCGTTTGTTTGCGTGATGGTGGCTGAGGCGTTGTAGACGATCTCTTTCGGTTCCTGTCTTTGCATGAAAGTGAAAACCGGCTGCTTGGAAAAATGTCGAATGCAAGTTTGTTCAGTCGTCGGGATGAGATCAAGGAGGCTTGAACCATTTAACCGTTGTTCCGTTTTCTAAGCATATAACTTTTTTTCGTAGGACACAATTTTAATGTGTTTCGTCTAACATATTAACATTAAAGTATAACATGCTAAATGTAATGAGAAATGACAGTCACAGTATTTAAAGGCATTACATTTCAAACAAACAAAAAAAAAAACAAAAACGTAATGCACAAAATATAATTTTTTACAATTTCTCAACCCAACTGTTTGGTTTGGTCTAAATTCCTCTATGCACCATATATGCAAATAAAACAACAACTTTACAGCAGTTAAGTGTTCTCATACAGTTTCCCACAGTGAAGACACAACTCGGCAGTGGGGCAGTTGTACCTGAGGCCATATACAGTGGGATGTTTACTGGATCTTTAGACATTGGCCACCTCCTTACACACAGGGAAACGTGAATAATTGTGGTTTATTACATCACACATGATGTTCAAAGGACTACAGACACTGAAGAAGACACAAATACCCCCGTGTTTACAAATCCCAATAACAACAAATTGCTCAGCCATCTAAACAATAACAACAACACACGCAGGTCTTCTGAAGGGTACTTGGCTCTGTTAGAAGAAGACGAGACCATGGATGCCTTTACGACTGAGGTCGGGCCGCAGTAGCGGTCTGATAAAGTGCTGATTAAAAACAACTGGCCACAAGTGTGAGTGGGTGAACAAGGGAGCAAGGGAGGAGAGAATTGAGAGCCTGCGATGTAACCTGTGAGTCTGTATTATGAAAGGACTAGAGATTATATTGGGTAGATTAGTGGAGCAAGACGGACACTGAGGCAGCTCCAGTGAACTCCAGTTCACTCCTCCTCCCAGTTTATTTGTGCCTCTTCTTTCTGTGTAGGTCCTCAGTGCAGCAGGTCTCTCCCTGTTCTTCCAGTGTTTCACATGTGCATGTGCTCTGAAATTCCCTACTTCCTGCGGAATGTTCAGTTCTGCCTTTGTGCCAAGCACATGGCCTCTGCGTGTACCTCCGTGCGTATCTCTGCATCTGTGTGTTTTGTGCTCCTTCAGGGACTTCCATCCATAAGCTACATTTTTTGCTCTTGCATCTTCACCCATGACATAGTACATATTTCTCGCCTTGTGTTTGGAGAGGAAAAAAAGCCCAAAGAACAAAGAAAGGCGCACAAGCATGCTAAGAAGACATAGCGGAAACTCCAGCCAGTGCAGGCAGAACCCACAGCAGAACTACAGCAGTACTACAGAAGTGAGATCATGGGGTTAGTTCCTTTCCCAAGCTTCTGCTCTTCTCTATTACCTTCATCTGGTCGTGCTCATCTTCCTCATTTAAAGGCAGCAGCTAACCCTCCTCCATGAGAGCATCTTCCTGTCTGTACTCCAGCACTTTCTCTCTTTTATGGGCTTTTGTTTTGTTCTTTCTGCCTGCCTTCTGCTTTAGAGTCTTGTGAGTTTTGCCTCTCTCTTTCTCTCTGCCACTCGCACACACACACGCGCACACGCACACACACGCGCACACACACACAGTATTCTACGGCATCCTGACTTTCCATCTTATGTGACATCTGAGGTGCAGTATTCCTGAAACCCGGGGGGGGGGGGGGGGGGCAGAGACAAGGAAATTAATATACATTTATATATATACACTTAGAGAGAGTATAGATTTCAGTGAAAGGAGAGAGAGAGAGAGAGAGAGAAAGATGCGACCTGTGAAGGTGACCCAGGCAGGGAAGCATGTGTTTCAGTGCTCAGTGCTCATATATTTCAGTGAGTGCTCAGTGCTCATATATTTGAGTGAG